>NC_090177.1:1872482-1879982 GCF_024679245.1 Pseudorasbora parva | reverse complement strand
TACCGAAACCCGGTATTAAACGGGCCCCGGGGCTGAATTTTGAAAGACCGTTGTATCGATAAGCTCGGACATTATCGGTTCTGCTGTCGGTACTTCTGAAAATGCACGTGACGCAGAGAGAGCGAGCGAGAGAGAGCGAGAGCGAGCGAGCGAGAGAGAGAGCGAGAGAGAGAGCGAGCGAGAGCTAGAGAGAGCGAGAGAGAGCGAGAGAGAGAGAGAGAGAGAGAGAGCGAGAGAGAGAGAGAGAGAGAGAGAGAGAGAGAGAGAGAGAGAGAGAGCGAGAGAGAGGGAGAGAGAGCGAGAGAGAGGGAGAGAGAGCGAGAGAGAGGGAGAGAGAGGGAGAGAGAGCGAGAGAGAGAGAGAGAGAGAGAGAGAGAGGGAGAGAGAGCGAGAGAGCGAGAGAGCGAGAGAGAGAGAGAGAGAGAGAGAGAGAGAGAGAGAGCAAACGACAGCCCACGGAGGACAGAACTAAACATTCAAATATAGCCTAGTTTCACTTTACACTAGATTGTGATAATGTGATTTTATTTTAGATTTTGGCTTCTTTGGCAAAGATTATAATAATAATATTTATGTCTAGCACAACAATCCCCTTTGCAGCAGTAGCCTACGCTGTCATTTCTCCCTATAACTCAAACTCAATGCCAGAATCAGCACGATCAGTGATTGTTGTAAAATACAGTCTAGCTACTGCTGGTAAATTGTGGGATGCGTTTAATAATAAGAGCGATTAAAAGCACAAAAATGTGTGCAAGAGTTCGCGCGCGCTCCGAAACAGCCGCAACGAGACGAGCAAATTACACTTTCGGTTTCACACTCGCATCTAAACGATCAAATGAACACACACATCTGTCAAAATGACTGGCTTGGAGAGTCTCTTAAACACAGTGTGTGTCTAAAATGGACGTGGTTATTCAGGGTATATACAGCAATCCTTAAGTTAAATTTACTACTTTTTAATACCTTTTTTACTACCTTCAGAATATTTTTTAAAACCATCACGACACTGAATTGATTTTGAGATATATAACATACAAAAAAGAACAGATTTAGAATCGACAGCAGGAGGAAATCTGTGATAAGTTATCATTCAGACACAGTAAAATACATCTCAACATTCACAGAGGCTGGTTGAGGAGAAGCATTAGTGCACACACATCTGATTTACATTAATAATTGGTTATTCTGCAATTCAATTATTTAGTGTTTTTTTTTCCAACAACAAAACCTGAGCCAAATATCACATTTCTATAACTGTGATAAGTTGTTGAATTTAACAAAATACTAAAAACTAGTGCTGTCAATCGATTAAAAACTTTAACTAGATTAATCACACATTTTTTCTGTGATTAGTCGCAATAAAAAAAGAAATGTTTTTGTACGTTTTTAATATATTTTTTAATATAATAATTTCACAGTTAATCAAATTAATGTAGAAACAACATAAAGACAGTCTATTTTAAATATTTGTTTAAATGGCATCTTTTTATGAATGAAGGCCAGTATTACTGATATTAATACAGCTACTGATTTTTTTTTTTTTTTACATTCATTATTAGGCTTCAAAAATATAACAGTTTTTAATTTAAGTAAACTTAAAACAATACTAACATAAACCCATAATAAATGTCACGTTTACTCCTGCCCTTCCTGTCTTAACAGTTAGGAAATATACAGAAATGTAATACAGTTATCAAAGTTATATGTAATCTGCACTGCATAAACTATAAATTAAATAGTTAATCCTTATTAAAGCTACAAAAGTTATTTAGTCAAGCGCAGCGAGTCATTTTCTCTGTTCCCTTTGTTCTTTAACTTTACTGACAGGAAGCTTTATCGGCTGCTGCCCCTTTAAGAGCAGACAGACACGCGGATCTCACTGTTTATACTGTCTATGGATCGCGCCTCATTCTCTCACAACTCTTTGTTCATTTTAGACTTTATATATACATCGTTTAAGATTGCTCTTATGAGGATAGTCGTTGAAGATATGCCTTGAAGCAAGTCTAAAATAAACCGTAAGCCAGCCCCTTCTGTTGAGTGCGCAGTGCTCTGAGATGATGCCGAACGACCACTGAATATGACGTCAGCATCAAACATACGTTGAGACGGAGACGAAAGATCTTTGATTATGTGCCCAGATATGCTGAAGCCCATATTTAAAGGGGGGGTGAAATGCTGTTTCATGCATACTGATCTTTTTACACTGTTAAAGACTTGGAATCCCATACTAAACATAGACAAAGTTTCAAAAGTTAAGGTGGACGTTTGATGGGAGTATTTCTTTGTCAAAAATACTACTTCCGGTTAGTCATAAGTTTCGGCAAGTTTTTTGAGATCATGCGTCCCCTTTGACGTTAGTGGGGGCGGAATTTCCTTGTATGGGCCTTACTCGTGAGAGAGAGAGAGAGGGAGAGAGAGAGAGAGAGAGAGAAAGCAACAGGCTACGCCCATCAACGCGCTGGCTTGTAGGATGCTAAACAGGTGATATAACCAGTAGCTACTGACTTACCCACTGATAGGCCGGCGGTCGATCTGTATTAGCACTTTCCTCACGCGACGGGCGAATCACTTTCCTCACGCGGCAGGTGAATCACTTTCCTCACAGAGCGACTCACTTTCCTCACGCGGCAGGCGAATCACTTTCCTCACAGAGCGACTCACTTTCCTCACAGAGCGACTCACTTTCCTCACAGAGCGACTCACTTTCCTCACAGAGCGACTCACTTTCCTCACAGAGCGACTCACTTTCCTCACAGAGCGACTCACTTTCCTCACAGAGCGACTCACTTTCCTCACAGAGCGACTCACTTTCCTCACGCGACGGGCGAATCACTTTCCTCACAGAGCGACTCACTTTCCTCACGCGGCAGGCGAATCACTTTCCTCACTGAGCGAATCACTTTCCTCACCGAGCGACTCACTTTCCTCACGCGGCGGGCGAATCACTTTCCTCACTGAGCGAATCACTTTCCTCACAGAGCGACTCACTTTCCTCACGCGGCGGGCGAATCACTTTCCTCACTGAGCGAATCACTTTCCTCACAGAGCGAATCACTTTCCTCACTGAGCGAATCACTTTCCTCACGCGGCGGGCGAATCACTTTCCTCACGCGGCGGGCGAATCACTTTCCTCACAGAGCGAATCACTTTCCTCACAGAGCGAATCACTTTCCTCACTGAGCGAATCACTTTCCTCACTGAGCGAATCACTTTCCTCACTGAGCGAATCACTTTCCTCACAGAGCGACTCACTTTCCTCACGCGGCAGGCGAATCACTTTCCTCACTGAGCGAATCACTTTCCTCACTGAGCGAATCACTTTCCTCACAGAGCGACTCACTTTCCTCACAGAGCGACTCACTTTCCTCACAGAGCGACTCACTTTCCTCACAGAGCGACTCACTTTCCTCACAGAGCGACTCACTTTCCTCACAGAGCGACTCACTTTCCTCACAGAGCGACTCACTTTCCTCACAGAGCGACTCACTTTCCTCACAGAGCGACTCACTTTCCTCACAGAGCGACTCACTTTCCTCACAGAGCGACTCACTTTCCTCACAGAGCGACTCACTTTCCTCACAGAGCGACTCACTTTCCTCACAGAGCGACTCACTTTCCTCACAGAGCGACTCACTTTCCTCACAGAGCGACTCACTTTCCTCACGCGACGGGCGAATCACTTTCCTCACAGAGCGACTCACTTTCCTCACGCGGCAGGCGAATCACTTTCCTCACTGAGCGAATCACTTTCCTCACCGAGCGACTCACTTTCCTCACGCGGCGGGCGAATCACTTTCCTCACTGAGCGAATCACTTTCCTCACAGAGCGACTCACTTTCCTCACGCGGCGGGCGAATCACTTTCCTCACTGAGCGAATCACTTTCCTCACAGAGCGAATCACTTTCCTCACTGAGCGAATCACTTTCCTCACGCGGCGGGCGAATCACTTTCCTCACGCGGCGGGCGAATCACTTTCCTCACAGAGCGAATCACTTTCCTCACAGAGCGACTCACTTTCCTCACAGAGCGACTCACTTTCCTCACAGAGCGACTCACTTTCCTCACAGAGCGACTCACTTTCCTCACAGAGCGACTCACTTTCCTCACAGAGCGACTCACTTTCCTCACAGAGCGACTCACTTTCCTCACAGAGCGACTCACTTTCCTCACAGAGCGACTCACGAATCACTTTCCTCACAGAGCGACTCACTTTCCTCACGCGGCAGGCGAATCACTTTCCTCACTGAGCGAATCACTTTCCTCACTGAGCGAATCACTTTCCTCACAGAGCGACTCACTTTCCTCACGCGGCGGGCGAATCACTTTCCTCACTGAGCGAATCACTTTCCTCACAGAGCGAATCACTTTCCTCACTGAGCGAATCACTTTCCTCACTGAGCGAATCACTTTCCTCACGCGGCGGGCGAATCACTTTCCTCACGCGGCGGGCGAATCACTTTCCTCACAGAGCGAATCACTTTCCTCACAGAGCGACTCACTTTCCTCACAGAGCGACTCACTTTCCTCACAGAGCGACTCACTTTCCTCACAGAGCGACTCACTTTCCTCACAGAGCGACTCACTTTCCTCACAGAGCGACTCACTTTCCTCACAGAGCGACTCACTTTCCTCACAGAGCGACTCACTTTCCTCACAGAGCGACTCACGAATCACTTTCCTCACAGAGCGACTCACTTTCCTCACGCGGCAGGCGAATCACTTTCCTCACTGAGCGAATCACTTTCCTCACCGAGCGACTCACTTTCCTCACCGAGCGACTCACTTTCCTCACGCGGCGGGCGAATCACTTTCCTCACTGAGCGAATCACTTTCCTCACAGAGCGACTCACTTTCCTCACGCGGCGGGCGAATCACTTTCCTCACTGAGCGAATCACTTTCCTCACAGAGCGAATCACTTTCCTCACAGAGCGAATCACTTTCCTCACTGAGCGAATCACTTTCCTCACTGAGCGAATCACTTTCCTCACTGAGCGAATCACTTTCCTCACGCGACGGGCGAATCACTTTCCTCACTGAGCGACTCACTTTCCTCACGCGGCAGGCGAATCACTTTCCTCACTGAGCGAATCACTTTCCTCACCGAGCGACTCACTTTCCTCACGCGGCGGGCGAATCACTTTCCTCACTGAGCGAATCACTTTCCTCACAGAGCGACTCACTTTCCTCACGCGGCGGGCGAATCACTTTCCTCACTGAGCGAATCACTTTCCTCACAGAGCGAATCAATTTCCTCACGCGGCGGGCGAATCACTTTCCTCACTGAGCGACTCACTTTCCTCACGCGGCAGGCGAATCACTTTCCTCACTGAGCGAATCACTTTCCTCACCGAGCGACTCCCTTTCCTCACGCAGCGGGCGAATCACTTTCCTCACTGAGCGAATCACTTTCCTCACAGAGCGACTCACTTTCCTCACGCGGCGGGCGAATCACTTTCCTCACTGAGCGAATCACTTTCCTCACAGAGCGAATCACTTTCCTCACGCGGCGGGCGAATCACTTTCCTCACAGAGCGACTCACTTTCCTCACGCGGCAGGCGAATCACTTTCCTCACTGAGCGAATCACTTTCCTCACCGAGCGACTCACTTTCCTCATGCGGCGGGCGAATCACTTTCCTCACAGAGCGAATCACTTTCCTCACGCGGCGGGCGAATCACTTTCCTCACTGAGCGAATCACTTTCCTCACCGAGCGACTCACTTTCCTCACAGAGCGACTCACTTTCCTCACCGAGCGACTCCCTTTCCTCACGCAGCGGGCGAATCACTTTCCTCACTGAGCGAATCACTTTCCTCACAGAGCGACTCACTTTCCTCACGCGGCGGGCGAATCACTTTCCTCACTGAGCGAATCACTTTCCTCACAGAGCGAAGCACTTTCCTCACGCGGCGGGCGAATCACTTTCCTCACAGAGCGACTCACTTTCCTCACGCGGCAGGCGAATCACTTTCCTCACTGAGCGAATCACTTTCCTCACCGAGCGACTCACTTTCCTCATGCGGCGGGCGAATCACTTTCCTCACAGAGCGAATCACTTTCCTCACGCGGCGGGCGAATCACTTTCCTCACTGAGCGAATCACTTTCCTCACCGAGCGACTCACTTTCCTCACAGAGCGACTCACTTTCCTCACAGAGCGACTCACTTTCCTCACAGAGCGACTCACTTTCCTCACTGAGCGAATCACTTTCCTCACTGAGCGAATCACTTTCCTCACGCGGCGGGCGAATCACTTTCCTCACTGAGCGAATCACTTTCCTCACAGAGCGAATCACTTTCCTCACGCGGCGGGCGAATCACTTTCCTCACTGAGCGAATCACTTTCCTCACAGAGCGAATCACTTTCCTCACAGAGCGAATCACTTTCCTCACAGAGCGAATCACTTTCCTCACTGAGCGAATCACTTTCCTCACTGCAGCGCGCTGCTGCACACGTCATTATTTAGCTCCACTCACACAACACGCCCCCACCCGCTCGGCTTTTTTCGGAAAGACTCGGAACAGCGCATCTTTCTTATATAATTATAAAAAAAATAAAGACTTTTCGGAGATATGCAGGATGCAATGCTACTCTATAGGTACTCAAGATTGACATGACACTGACTGAAACTGAGTGTTTCACCCCCCCTTTAAACGAACTAACGCGAACGCAGATAGAATTTCAATATAATAGGACACCTGATAGTCTGAAAAAATAATACCTAATTTGGAAAGAAATAATACCTCTGAGGCCAAATTTAACACTTTTAATGGCCTTAAATTTGACAATTTTGATTTATCACTTTTTAATACTTTTTAAAACCTCGCGGACACCCTGTTATTATGGATATAGTCGGGAGAAAGTGTAGTGCATCTGCCTATTATCAGTCGCCTATAGATCTGCACATCTGTCTTAAAGAGGCAGCGGTGTAAATAAACATGAGGACGGATTACTGCGAATAAACAACCAAATGAAGAGAGCAAATCACTCACAGCTCCAGAATGAATAACTTCAGCTTTAATAAGCATTAATTTAGGCTATTTATGATATGTTATTTTACATTTGATTAGCCTACTAGAATTCTTCCTGAAATTAAAGCACTGTGCAGGCCTATATAATGTGTATCTTTCTTAATTGTGTATATATATATATATTTTTTTTTTTTTTTAAATTCAAAAAGCATCGATAAGAATACCGTTAAAGTACCGGACCGATAAGCAGTATCATAAGAGTAGTAATACCGTTAAAACCTTAACGAGACCCATCCCTACTGACGGAGTCAGTCAGGTAATCCGTCAATGAAGATGCATCTTCACATGAATGAAATAAAAGAGCCACGAATGAGAGCCTGTTGGAAATAAAAGCACCAAACTCTTTCTCTGTCTGTGTTTAGGCTCAGCTGCGTTCAGCCGTTCTCTCGCCGAGTTGTTGCTCTAGCTCCGGCTAGTCTCTGTACATGTAATCAAGACCGACTCGTTTAAAACTCCTTCAATTAT
>NC_090177.1:1762482-1867482 GCF_024679245.1 Pseudorasbora parva | reverse complement strand
CCAAATCATTATAAAGTCATTGATTTGTTGACTAGATGCTTTAGCAGCGGAAGAACAGCAGTATATGTACTTTGTCGTCGAGGCTGACAGGACGCTAATGTTAGCAGCTACGGTTACCTCAAGCATTTAAAACTGAGAAACTTTTTTTGATGTGAGAAACTGTATCATGCATCCGACAGAAATATACGCATTAGACGTCAATACATATGTTGTGATTTTGATACGAAAACCGTTGTGTTCTAAAAAAGCGAACTGTTTGGATTTATATGAAATGATAACACTTAATATAATACAATAATATTCCATTTGTAACATTAAGTAAGGTTAATAAATGCTGTAGAAGTATTATTCACTGTTAGTTTTATCTGTTAACCTTTTTATGCACTATGAACTAACATGAATGATTAAGGGAGAATTGTATTGCTCGAATATTAATACATGCTGTAAAATGAACATTACATAATGCATTTAGTTCATGTACGCTAATAAATAAATACATCATTGTTAACAAATGGGATTTGCAGTCTGTTACCTGACATTTACACACATGTTTCTAGGTTATAGCGTAAGAAACATTTATTTGTAATATTTTAATGTTTTAGTTATTTTCTGAAGAATTTTATTTCGGTTAGAACTCATTTTAATATTTTCATGTTTTCATATGAAATTTAACACATTTTCATGGTTCAGTACTTTTTAAAATTTCTTGTAATAAAGTTCAGCACTGCTTTTTTACCTGTTATTTTATGCATTATTATTATATTTTAATCTAGTATCTTTTTAAAAATTATCGGTCGATTAATCGGTTATCGGCAAGCGAGGTCCAACCTAGCTATCGGTATCGGTATAATCCACTATCGGTCGACCTCTAGTTCTAACCTGCTTGTGATTTTTTTAAACTGTATTGTGTCTTAAAAACGGCGGTTGCTAACAAGTTGCTAAAAGGGACTACATCCTTTGGCGGGACTTTAGACGTCATCGTGACAAACAGGAGATCTCACCAGCCCGCGTTTCAGTCACTTCTGAATTCTGTAAGTAAATGTTTAATAAAAATAAAAAAATAGCCCGCGTTTCAGCCTCACGTTTTCAGATGTTTAACTTTCAGTTAATATACATAACGTTATATATTTAGTCCTTTCAAATAGTAGTGTTTCCAAATATTGTTATACACAGAAATCTGTGATATTAAGGTAACCGATCACCAGTTCTTCATTTCTGTGGAGAGACTAGTGTTTTGTTTTGTCCCGAGATGGAAGCACAAGTCGTCGAATGAAAGCTGCGCTGTTCTACATGTCCGGATTTATAGCGGTTCTCTCCTCGATCAATCGTCTAAGAAAAAGGACATACGATTGTAAATTGATACGGCTATAGCTTACGCCGTTAGTGCTTCTGAGGTGGTAAAGACAGGTTTTTTTCCTGGCAAATTAGCAAATGGTATGCAAACATACAATCAAACACAATACAGTGAAAGATAATCTTTAAAGTCTATTTGGGGCACGAGGATCAGGTATAATAGCCTAATCTTAATCACAAAGAAAATAGTATTAAGGTTTATATAAACTAACAAAATAATAAACAAATAAATAAAACATTAACAAACGAGAAAACAAATCTCAGAGAGGCACGCATAAACCCAATTCGTTTCTAACATTTTTGGAAAAAAACGAATGGTCAATATTTCTCATGAAAAAGTGGATAAGTGTTCATCCACAGCGCAGATCATAATGAGCGAACGTGTTTTTTAAATAAAGTTTGAGGAAGCCTGATGATGACGTAGATCCGCGACTGTGTGCTGTCGTCCGTTTATAGCCTACCGTTAGCATTTTATATCTGACGGCTTTATTTAGGCTTCAAACGGTATACATGTTGGATTCACTTGTAAAGATTATCTTGATAGACAAAACGTGTAAGGGTCATAACTCTTTGTTGAACACAGATCTTATTTGTTGCGATTGTCCAAAAGTCTATGGGGAAAATGCATAGCTTTTGATCGAGGGAACCCATGCGCCGCTAACTTCCGGGTTGGCCTATGAACTAGAGGTCGACCGATAGTGGATTATACCGATACCGATAGCTAGGTTGGACCTCGCTTGCCGATAACCGATTAATCGACCGATAGTTTTTAAAAAGATACTAGATTAAAATATAATAATAATGCATAAAATAACAGGTAAAAAAGCAGTGCTGAACTTTATTACAAAAAATTTAAAAAAGTACTGAACCATGAAAATGTGTTAAATTTCATATGTAAACATGAAAATATTAAAATGAGTTCTAACAGAAATAAAATTCTACAGAAAATAACTAAAACATTAAAATATTACAAATAAATGTTTCTTTAGCTATAACCTAGAAACATGTGTGTAAATGTCAGGTAACAGACTGCAAATCCCATTTGTTAACAATGATGTATTTATTTATTAGCGTACATGAACTAAATGCATTATGTAATGTTCATTTTACAGCATGTATTAATATTCGATCAATACAATTCTCCCTTAATCATTCATGTTAGTTCATAGTGCATAAAAAGGTTAACAGATAAAACTAACACTGAATAATACTTCTACAGCATTTATTAACCTTACTTAATGTTACAAATGGAATATTATTGTATTATATTAAGTGTTATTATTTCATATAAATCCAAACAGTTCGCTTTTTTAGAACAACGGTTTTCTTATCAAAATCACAACATATGTATTGACGTCTAATGCGTATATTTCTGTCGGATGCATGATACAGTTTCTCACATCAAAAAAAGTTTCTCAGTTACATCGTTTTAAATGCTTGAGGTAACCGTAGCTGCTAATATTAGCGGCCTGTCAGCCTCGACGACAAAGTACATATACTGCTGTTCTTCCCCTGCTAAAGCATCTAGTCAACAAATCAATGACTTTATAATGATTTGGCAACATGTACTGAAGTGTTCTGCATTCATACCGTTTCTCTGTTGGTGTTTTAAACGCGCGTCAGATGTGCAGCGTTCAGTGAAGCGCGGAGCCTCACGTGTCCTCACGTGTTAATGTAAACAGTGATAGTTCTTCATTTGTCCTCTAGGGGCCGCTCACGTGCTATATAATGCCAGCAGACCCTTCTCAGAGCTCTCGTAGGCTACTGTGTAATGACAGCAGCCTTCTCAGCCGCTCCCGCAACGGACGCAAACCGGAAAAACTATCGGTATTGATTTTTGCCGATAACCGATTGTTCCACCAATCAGCTATCGGTGCCGATTAATCGGCAAATCCGATGAATCGGTCGACCTTTACTACAAAGTGACGTCATGACTTCGGCACTCTATATTCAGTCCCTCCAGGATTTCGCAGGCCTTTTTTGTGATTGTTGCAGTCTAAAATGCCTGCTGTTGCGGCCACTTTTCTCAAAAGATGGATGGCTTTTGTTTTTCTAGGTTAAAACGGCAAAGGAAGATCAATTTTTACTTAAAGTGCTGATCATGCTTATTTGCTTTTCCCTTTTCTTTATTGTGTTAGAATATCTTTTTTGTTTATGTTGTAGGTTAACAAAGTGAAAAAGTCCAAAGTGCAGTTCTTCCCCCATGAAAACGCTGTTCACCATCTGCTCAATTGTAGTCCAGCCTTTACAACTTTGTAACACACACTATAATGCTCTCCTAGCTGCTAGCATGAAACACCCTCATCATTAATTTGAATAATTAAATCATTATAAATTAAAAAGGATACCAATAAGGAGAACAAAACTAACCTTTAGTAGCCCTAAAAAAGGGAAGACAAACAATTTAACGACAGCAAAATAGAACAAACTAAGCTTTATTTTTAAACAAGATATGCACCAGCAAAAATTTAAATGTGCATTATAAACAAAAAAAGTGTAATCGAAAGCAAACGTCTGATTATATAATAAGCGAATCGAAAGCAGAGATGTATGGAGATATGTCTGCAGCCCACACTGATTCAGAAAACACTTGTTTATTAATTTTACCTCTTTATTTTTTTCAGACATACAGTAGGGGTATTATTAGCCCTCTTTTGCCGAAAAAAAGCTATATTCATCCATGCAACCCGTATTTCAACAGAAATCTAAATATGAGATTAGTCGACTACTTGCTTAACCCCTTAAGTGTCAACCCCCTTTTTGAAAATATACATGAAAATTCACTATCCAAACTTAAATGGTTGCAATTCAAGAATGCTTTGGAATATAGACGTAAGTTTGGTCTCATTTTAAAGAAAACAGTCAGCAGAGTATTGCTCAAGTGAAATCACTTACAAAAGTGGTTAAATTTAAACCAAAATTTAAGTATAAAAAGTTATGGAAGTTTAAATGTACTGTAAATTAAATATACTGTACTAGATATTTAATATTTAATATAAATATATATATATGTTACAAAATAATGTGTACTCTAAAATTACTATTAAATCAAAGCCATATGTCTAATTAATTTGTGTTACAAATTTGAAGTTGATATCACAAAAAATTAAGTTCCCATGAGATTTTGTTTAGGTGTTGCACCACAAATAGCCACCGGGTGTCATTGAAATTCCATTGATATTTTTTAATGCAATTTCCTGTGTCAAATGTATATATTTTTGTGTAAATATCACAAAACAGTTTGCAGATATAGAACCGTGAGACTCAGACCTTTCCGACGATATGTGTTTTGTCAAGATAAGAAAAGGTTTTTATAATAAAGTAGTTAAATAAATATGAAACATGACGACGTCACTTGGGGAGGAGCCCGCTGGAATAATTTAGAGCACCGTTTCCATGGTAACGCAAGGTCCGATTTCAAAACGGTTTGCACAGGATGAATCTTGAGTTCGTAAGCTTTCAAATTATATATAGTTTGTCAACATTAGATCAGGATAAATATAGGATATAATTGTTTTAAACATGCAGTGGCAAATGGGCCCACCGGTGGGCCAGTGACTTTTAAGGGGTTAAATAAATGACTACTAGTTGGCTTGAAAAATCTTTAGTCTATGACAATTCTAATCTATACGTTGTTTACTATATTTAATTAGTATTTATAGCTCTTTACATTAAATTAGTTGAGTTAACAATTAGTTAATGAACTAATAAAATAATAAAACAAAGATTAAATTAAGATGCTAACTCTTTATTTCTATATAGCATTGCTTGTTCCACCACAAAGGACTGTTGTCTTCTCTTATAAAGATGAAAATTGACATTACATTAATTAAAAAAAAATGCACATAATGCTGTAAAACAACTTATGTTCTGTTAGATGTTCTGCGTTTTAAATACATTTTGAATTTTGTATAATTATATCTCAAGGTAATAAAGATACGAGTAGGAATATAGTGCGGCCCCTTAAAGAGTTCACTGCAGAAAATGCTTTTCCTACTCAGTATTTTTGTCTTGTTTCTAGTCCAAACATCTAAAACATTTACTAGACAAGCAAAAGTTATTGTCTTGTTTTGGGGAAAAATAACTCAAAATGAAGAGAGTTTTTGCTTAAAATAAGATAAATAATCTGCCAATGGGGTGAGAAAAATAATCTTGGTTTCTGTTTTCTGCATTTTAGCCAAAGGAGTGCCTTTGATAGGGTATTTTCATCTACAATAGCCTATAACTCTTTGGATATTTTCATATTTACTAACATTAAACATATTAAAAGATCACAACTCGTTATCATACTTTAATGTAACTTTTGCTAAGATTTCATATTCAGCATTTAATATGATTATCCTACCCCCTAGGCCTATTCAACTTGTTACACACTTTTCACGTTAGAATAGCCTAAATAACTGGATGTTATGTTTCCAAAACGAGAAATCGTCCCTAATATAAAAGAACCCGTTCCAGATAGTGTTTACAAGCGGAGCAGCAGTCGATATAGTGTCTGACTCCATAGCGACCGAAATGATCGCCGGTTCGTGCCCCGCTCTTTACAAGGTCTGGTTTGAAAGAGTTTAGCCCATTTGCTAAATTAGATATAGGCGATTTTAGTTGACCCTCACTCTATCTGAAATATAATGTGGATAACACTGAATATATATTGTCGATATTAATTGATCACTCAAACCCTTAATTCAAACCTCTCTTAACCGTCGGACTCGCACATCCGCCACGTTTTAGTTAAACACTTTTTATCCGCGTTTGTAGTTCTAATCAAATCCTTGTTCAAATCGCAATAGGTTGTGGGTGCCTTCTTATATTTATATCTCATTCTGTAACTGAAAAAGAAGGGAAGATCGGCTCATGTGCGCATGATCCGCTTGATCTACCGCTTACACCGAGGCGCTCAGTCACGCTTTAGTAAAGAGCGTGACATCTACTGTTTGAATTTTGATACAAATTAAACTGAACTTGAAAGCAGAACCTTTTTTTCGTATTAAAACAAAGCACGAATATTATTGCAAATATTGGATATGGACGGATATACGGTAGGCTACGCCTGAAACCGATCAAAGTAGTCAAATAGTCATATGATTTAATATGAAGCGTCCGTAACCGTCACGTCCGTAACCGTCACGTCCGTAACCGTCACGTCCGTAACCGTCACGTCCGTAACCGTCACGTCCGTAACCGTCACGTCCGTAACCGTCACGTCCGTAACCGTCACGTCCTTAACGGTCACGTCCCTAACGGTCACGTCCGTAACCGTCACGTCCGTAACCGTCACGTCCGTAACCGTCACGTTCTTAACGGTCACGTCCCTAACGGTCACGTCCCTAACGGTCACGTCCCTAACGGTCACGTCCGTAACTGTCACGTCCGTAACCGTCACGTCCGTAACCGTCACGTCCGTAACCGTCACGTCCGTAACCGTCACGTCCGTAACCGTCACGTCCGTAACCGTCACGTCCGTAACCGTCACGTCCGTAACCGTCACGTCCTTAACGGTCACGTCCCTAACGGTCACGTCCGTAACCGTCACGTCCGTAACCGTCACGTCCGTAACCGTCACGTTCTTAACGGTCACGTCCCTAACGGTCACGTCCCTAACGGTCACGTCCCTAACGGTCACGTCCGTAACTGTCACGTCCGTAACCGTCACGTCCGTAACCGTCACGTCCGTAACCGTCACGTCCTTAACGGTCACGTCCCTAACGGTCACGTCCGTAACCGTCACGTCCGTAACCGTCACGTCCGTAACCGTCACGTTCTTAACGGTCACGTCCCTAACGGTCACGTCCCTAACGGTCACGTCCGTAACCGTCACGTCCGTAACCGTCACGTCCGTAACCGTCACGTCCGTCCGTAACCGTCACGTCCGTAACCGTCACGTCCGTAACCGTCACGTCCTTAACGGTCACGTCCCTAACGGTCACGTCCCTAACGGTCACGTCCGTAACGTATTTTTATGCTTGCTCAGAGCAAAGTAGTGAGATGAATTGTCGATCCTAATAAGCATAGACATAATTTAGCTTTGTATAAAAAAAGTTTCAAGCTATTTGTATTTATAATTGTTATATTATATAAACTTAACCTTTAAAACGTTATGAACGTGACAGAGCATTAAACTGCCATGACCTCTTATTTATAGTCCTTATAAATTTAACAGGAAGTGCTGTTATGACAAAATCAGTTCATTTCTCAGATATGCCTGCATCTTTCTGCAAAATGCTTACTGTTAAAATAAATTTTAAGAAGAGGGGTCTTTGATCCCTCTTTTAAAAAGCATTCAATATGGTTAGTTAATAAATGTAATTTTAGCATTGTTCCTCATTTCCATTTTCTAATATATGGAAAAACATAAAGTTGAAAAATTTTCTTCAAATTGTGACAATTGGCCAGAAAGCACCAGCCAACAATGCTGAACATCTCAAAATGATCAAATGTTGGTCAATATATGCTAAACAACACCAGTGTTCAATAAATTATTGTTCCATTATTTATTAATATAATCCCAACAGTAAAATTATTTCTGAAACCCAGTTTCTTCTGTAGAAGCTTCTGGAACTCCTGCCTGGTTCTGAGGATCCAGAAGCTGAATGACCTTATTTTTAACACATTTTCCTCATGTTTAGTCACCCTTAACAAATTTACCATGGCATCGTTTCCACCATAGTACTACCTGAACGGTAACTGTTAGTTAATATGAATAGTTATAGGAACTAACTCAAACAGTCAGTGTAAGAACTTTAATGCTTCACTTCTTTGAGATGACAGTAGGGTAAATGTCGATTTTACCATGATTTTACTCTATTTTGACCCAAACAATAATGAGCTTATGTTCGGTTTGGTTTTGGTCGGTTGACGCAGAGACTGTGATTCGGATTGGCAGTTACATTCAAATTCAAATCTGGACATTTAAATTTTAACTAACGGTAAATAATTTAACGGTTCTTACTGGGTTTCCCGGGCCGCGGCTCGGTTCGGCAGAGCTGGACGAAGCCCAGGATCACGATCAGGAGTACGCGCACGGAAGCCATCGCGCTCGCGGGTCTCGTTCAGGTGCGGTTCCCGTTTTCACGGAGCTCCGGTGCAGAACTCTCCCGAAATTCGCGTACGGGGGACAGGAATTTCAGCGTCAACACGAAAAACCCGCCTTGTTTCCGCTCGGACAGCAAATGACCGCGGAGCAGAAGATGACGGACAGAAAAGCAGCCAATAGGAATAAAGAACGCGATGGCGTTCGACCAATCAGAGGCAGACAAATGGAACGTGTTTCTCCTAAAAAATCAACCCCTTCGGCCACAGAAAGAGAGTTTGAGGGAGGAGTGCCACGTTTTAGGAATATCTTCAGTGTTTCTAAAAATATAATTAATAAATATGTATACAATACAAATATGTTGCCTACTTTTAAAACACACACACATATGTGTTTACATTTACATGAAAAAATCTCTATAATTTGTTTATTTCGTTTATTTATAAGTTATGCTTTTAAAGATACACATTTGGCCACATTCAACTATTCTTGAAAACTAAATAACAGAAACCTAGTTTAGTTTAACCCAACATTTGTTATAAGACTCATGAGCTTTGGAGAACAATGCTATAAATATGTGTTTCTGCTTACAAATATACACTGAATCCTTCCTTGTGAAACGAGATTTTTACAACCAACCTCAATAATATCTATACATATAGACTGGGTCAGAGCATCTCCAAAACTGCAGCTCTTGTGGGCTGTTCCCGGTCTGCAGTGGTCAGTATCTATCAAAAGTGCTCCAAGGAAGGACCAGTGGAGAACCGGCCACAGGGTCATGGGCGGCCAAGGCTCATTGATGCACGTGGGGAGCGAAGGCTGGCCCGTGGGGTCCGATCAAACAGACGAGCTACTGGAGCTCAAACTGCTCATGAAGTTAATGCTGGTTCTGATAGAAAGCTGTCAGAATACACAGAGCAGCTCAGTTTGAGGCGTATGGACCAGTCAGGGTGACCTCTGACCCCGCCGAAAGCACCAACAGTGGCACGTGAGCATCAGAACTGGACCACGGAGCAATGGAAGAAGGTGGCCTGGTCTGAGGAATCACGTGTTCTTCTACATCACGTGGATGGCCGGGTGTGTGTGTGTGTGTGTGTGGCTTACCTGAGGAACACACGGCCCCAGGATGCACTATGGGAAGAAGGCGAGCCGGCGGAGGCAGTGTGATGCTTTGGCCAATGTTCTGCTGGGAAACCTTGGGTCCTCCATCCATGTGGATGTTACTTTGACACGCTCCACCTACCTAAGCATTGCTGAGACCATGTTCAGCCTTTGATGGAAACGGTATTCTGGTGGCTGTGGCTCTTCCAGCAGGATAATGCTCCTGACACAAAGCACAAATGCTTCAGGAATGGTTTGAGGAGCACAACGACCAGTTTGAGGCGTTGACTCGGCCTCCAGATTCCCCAGATCTCAATCCAATCGAGCATCTGTGGGATGAGCCGAACAAACAAGTCCGACCTCACAACTTACAGGACTTAAAGGATCTGCTGCTGACATCTTGGTACAGCATACCTTCAGGGTTATATATATATCTCCTATATATATATATATATAACTATTGTTGAACTGAGGTCAGCTGGACAAACGCACTGTGTTTGGAGCTCCTGTTTGTACTCCACATGCATGCACAAAGTAAATATTCATCCACTTCATCAAGCTCAAAGTACACTCACAGACACACACACACACACACACACACACATAAGAATCTCTATTCCCGTGCTTGAGGTAAGTAGAAAATTAATGTCTATTTTCAAGAGAAATCCCTGAGCAGCTCATGAATTATAAATAATGTATCAATTACCCGAGTGTCTGATCTCGTTTAGTGAAATATTCACAATCTTAAAGTGAGAAACTCAGATTTTGTGAAATCAATCAGTGGCATCGAGTGGAAAGTGTGTGTTTTTACACACTGTGGATGTTCTGTGATGCTTTGCTAAAGTAGTTCAACTTCCTCTAACTCTGAACCATTTCTTCTTCTTCTTCTTCTTCTTCTTCTTCTTCTTCTTCTTCTTCTTCTTCTTCTTCTTCTTCTTCTTCTTCTTCTTCTTCTTCTTCTTCTTCTTTCCGCCTGTTCGGGGTTACTGCGGTTCTTTAGAGTTTAATAAAGTTCTGGATGTTGCATCATATGGTTCAATGTTTTGCCTTCTAAAGTGGAAAGTATGACCAGAACTACACTGTAAAAATTTTTTGTTGCTTTAACTTAAAAAAGTAAGTAACCTGGTTGCCTTCAAATTTTGCGTTTATTAAAATTAAAAAATTTAGTTGACACAATGAAGGAAATTAGTTTAATAAATAGAAACTCAAAATATTATTGTATCTGAACCACATAAAACATTTGATAAATCATGAAAATAGCACAATTTGGCTGCGTCATCACAAATAAAACACACAATTACCCAATATGCTCACAACATCTGTTAATAATATTCGAATAAAGGTTGTCGATTCTCAGAAATGTTCATTGTATTAACTCAAATTTTTAATTTAAGTGAACTTAAAATTTTAAGGCAAACAGGGAACTTTTTTTAAAAAAATAATGTAGATATTTGCCTTTGATGACTTAAATCGGTAAAATCCCCGAAAAATCATCTAACTGGGGCTTTAATTTATTAAGTTTCTCTGAAAGTCTAAATCATTTTTAATATGTCAGTAGTGATTGAATGCTACATTTCCAAATTTCCGTTTATTTCCTCTTAAAATGTCGTCATTAAAGGGCGCTCAGTGTCAGTCAATCTCATGTCAATCTTGAGTACCTATAGAGTAGTATTGCATCCTTCATATCTCCGAAAAGTCTTTAGTTTTATTATATTTATAAAAGAAATATGGGCTGTACCGAGTCTTTCTGGAAAAAACCGAGCGCCTGGAGGCGTATCGTGTGGGCGGAGCTAAAGAATGACGAGGCGTGTCGTGTGGGCGGAGCTAAAGAATGACGAGGTGTGTCGTGTGGGCGGAGCTAAAGAATGACGAGGTGTGTCGTGTGGGCGGAGCTAAAGAATGACGAGGTGTATCGTGTGGGCGGAGCTAAAGAATGAAGAGCGCCCAAAGCGGTGACGTCCTCAAGCGTGGAGAAACCCATGGCTATCGATCCAGAATCAGATCCGGAGGCTGAAATAAACTGAACAGGAGAAGCAGCAGCAGCAGGACGTCCGTCTCTGTGGTATGGACTGTATTTAGTGGCCTGTCAACATTTGTGTGTCTTTACTCGCAGTTTATGAGGACATGATTCGGTTTATGGACTATTGTATGTGACTTAACGGTAGCAGTAGCAAGCAAAATGGTTTTGCATGTCAGACTAGTGTAACGTTATACAGAGAACAGCAATGGAGTCCGTTAGCGCATTTGAATGACGAAGCACGCGATCGTGTCGTTTACTGATGTTTACTCACGCGACGATAGCCGACAGCACAGACATCTGAAGCAGTTCAAATGCAGCGCTGCCTTCCCAGAATGCTGTGCTGAAGCGTTGAAGTCGCTCGACGTCACCCATAGGAATAAAGTGGAGCGCGGCGCGGACTATAACGACAGAAGTGTTCACGGACGACTGGATCTGCAGCTGAGAGTGTTTATGAACGTGCGTTTCCTCTCTCGCTCTAGTCACGCGCGCGCACCCTACCGGGAGAAGAGCCCGTACGGCCCATACAAGGACCTTCCGCTCTATTAACGTCAAGCCGACCCATACTCGAAAAAAACTCTCCGAAACTTGTGAGAAACCGGAAGGAGTATTTTTGACACAGAAATACTCCATCAAACGTCCAACATTAGTTTTTGAAACTTTGTCTATGTTTAGGATGGGAATCCAAGTCTTTAACAGCGTAAAGCTCAGTATGCATGAAACAGCATTTCACCGCCCCTTTAATGAGCAGTTAAAGGTGAGTCTGTTTGGTGTTTTAGTGTTTCTTAACTGTCTATTTTTGCTCTATAAAGCTGAATTAATAACTGGAAATCGTTATAATGCGTGTGTTGAAAGCGAACTAGACATAAACAGATGACAAACGCACGTGGACCGGAGCACTCTCATGTGAAGCGGTTCATCTTCTGCGGACTGCGGCGAATCAAAGTTCAGGCTTGCTGAAATCTGACCTGTGAAAGAGATATAGAACAAAAACATTCAATCCAGTTCAATAACAGTGTCAATGTTGCAAAGTTCATAAATTATTAAAAATTAATTCAATTCAGTTTAGTAAGTGTCAATGCTGCAAAGTTCATGAATTATGAAACAAATTAAATTAAATTTGATTCAATTCATCAAAATTTATTTAAAAAAAATGGCAATGTTACTTCTGTCAAAAAATATCCCCCATAATATGGACTCTTGAGACGCAGAGCTTTCAGACGATATGTATTTTGTCCAGATTATAAAAAGTTTTGATTATAAAATATCTCTTGACCCCGCCCACTAAGGGGGAGGAGTCCGCTAGAGTAGGTTAGTACCATTTCCATGGCAACACAATGCCTGATTTCAAAATGGTTTCCGCTGAAGTTTTTAAGCTTTCAATTGGCGTCTAAATTGTGATGATTACTAAAATATGTGAAAAAAAGACAACGAGGAAAACAAGAGAGATTTGATTCAATTCAGTTTAGTAAGTGTCAATGCTTATCAATTATGAAACAAATTCAATTCAATTTGATTCAATTCAGTTCAATAACAGTCAATGCTGAAGAGTTTATCAACTATGAAACAAATTCAATTCAGTTTAATTTGATTCAGTTCAGTTCAATTTGATTCAATTAAATTCGATTGGATTTAATTTAGTTCAATAACTGTCAGTGCTGCAAAGTTTATCAATTATGAAACAAATTAAATTAAATTTGATTAAATTCAGTTCAATAACAATGTTAAATGTTAAAAGGTTCATCAATTATTAAATTAATTTAATTCAGTTCAGTTTGATTAAATTCGGTTTAATAGCAGTGTCAATGTTGCAAAGTTCATAAATTATTAAATTAATTAAATATAGTGTAAATTGATTCAATTTAGTTCAGTTCAATTTGATTCAATTCAATTCAATTCAATTTGATTCAGTTCAGTTCAATTTGATTCAATTCAGTTCAATTTGATTCAATTCAGTACAGTTCAATTCAATTTGATTCAATTCAGTTCAATTCAATTCAATTTGATTCAGTTCAGTTCAATTTGATTCAATTCAGTTCAATTTGATTCAATTCAATTCAGTACAGTTCAATTCAATTTGATTCAATTCAGTTCAATTTGATTCAATTCAATTCAGTACAGTTCAATTCAATTTGATTCAATTCAGTTCAATTCAATTTGATTCAGTACAGTTCAATTCAGTTTGATTCAATTCAATTCAGTTCAGTTCAGTTCAATTTGATTCAATTCAGTTCAGTTCAATTCAATTCAATTTGATTCAGTTCAATTCAATTTGATTCAATTCAGTTCAGTACAGTTCAATTCAATTTGATTCAATTCAGTTAAATTCAATTCAATTCAATTTGATTCAGTTCAGTTCAATTTGATTTAATTCAGTTCAATTTGATTCAATTCAATTCAATTCAATTCAGTACAGTTCAATTCAATTTGATTCAATTAAATTCAATTTGATTCAATTCAATTTAGTTCAGTTCAGTTCAATTCAATTTGATTCAATTCAGTTCAGTACAGTTCAATTCAGTTTGATTCAATTCAATTCGGTTAAATTTGATTCAACTCAGTTCAATTAAGTTCAATTCAATTTGATTCAATTCAATTGGATTCAATTCAGTTCAGTACAGTTCGATTCAATTCAGTTCAGTTTGATTCAATTCAGTTCAGTTACAGTTCAATTCCATTTGATTCAATTCAGTTCAGTACAGTTCGATTCAATTCAGTTCAGTTCAGTTCAATTTGATTCAATTCTGTTCAGTAACAGTGTCAATGTTGCAAAGTTAATCAATAATGAAATTAATTTAATTCAGTTATAAAAAGCTCAATAAAAAGCCAATCTTGTCATTATTCAGATAAATTCAGTTCACGTTTTGTTTTCATCTGATAGTGTCAGTGCAGTTAACTCAATAATATGAATATTAGATATATAGATATAGAATATTAGGTATTTTAACTGTTTCCCGAATTGTGACGGGTTGGAGGCATTGAAGAGAGATTTGACTAGTGCTCAAAAATCAAGAGGTCGGATGATTGGCTGGAGAGATTGACCTGTGATTGGTCGAACAGGCCCTTGGCTGAGGATCTTCCTATAGAATATTAAATGAATGAATATGTAATGTTGTGTGTGTTTGCAGGTCCAGATTTGCTCGTTATGAGGGTCGTTAAATCAGACAGCGGATCCGTCGCCGTGGGACACCAGTATTCAGACGAGCTGGACAATCCAGAGGCCGGTGACGACACGGAGTTCTGGAGGAAAGGTCAATAAACGGATAATTCGTGCTTTAATTAATGCAATACAGACCTGCGGCTCGGCTCTTTTTAAAAGAAGACAATTCGCAGATTAAAAATAATTATATAAAATAATTAAAGTATGAAAAAAGTTATAGAAGTTTACGTTTATAGTTTATATGAATTAAATATTTTACATTATATTATTTACTCTGAAATTGCCTGAAAAAGTCATGCGTCTCAATAAGTTATGTTCCAAATTTGAAGTTGATATAAAATAAATTGAGCTTCCTGTGAATTTTTTAGGCGTAATACCAAAAACAGCCACCGGGTAAAACTCAAATCCCACTGAATTTAATGCGTCACAAATTTATTTAAATATTTTACATTATGTATTTTTAATCTAAAATTGCATTTTCAAAATGTTATGTTCCAAATTTGACTTCGATATAAAATAATAAATAATTTAATAATAATAATACATTTCTGTGAATTTGTTTAGGCGTAATACCAAAAACAGCCACTAGGTGAGACTCAAACGCCATTGAATTTGATGCGTCACAAATTTATTTAAATATTTGGCATCATATATTTTAACTCTGAAACTGCTACAAAATTAAAGTCATGTGTCTCAATAAGTTTTGTTACAAATTTGAAGTTGAATTTAATGCGTCTCAAATTTATTTAAAAAAATGCCAATGTTAAAATTAAATCGACGTCTAAATTATGATGATTACTAAAATATGTGAAAAAAGACAACGAGGAAAAAAAAGAGCGGCAAGGGTTGAAGGGTCACGGGGTTAAAGCGTGAACTAACGTTAACCAATGAGACCTTACTGTGAAGCGTCGATGGAAAGACCTCACAAACAAACGGATGTGTGTGTGTCAAACATTCCTCTGCTATTTGACTGGATAGATAGTTTATACAGCTGCTCGACCTGACCTTTAACCTCAACGTTTGACACACACACACACACACACACACACACACACACACACACACACACACACACACACACACACACACACACACACACACACACACACACACACACACACACACAGCCCCTAAACCTACCTATCACAAACACACACACACACACACACACACACACACACACACACAGCCCCTAAACCTACCTATCACAAACACACACACACACACACACACACACACACACACACACACACACACACATACACACACACACACACACACTGCCCCTAAACCTACCTATCACAAACACACACACACACACACACACACACACACACACACACACACACACACACACTGCCCCTAAACCTACCCATCACAACACACACTGCTACTAAACTTACCCACCACACACACACACTGCCCCTAAACCTACCCATCACACACACACACACACACAAAATTATTGAATAGTAATTAGTACAAGAAACTAAGCTCATAAATCCAGCCCTAAAGAGAGTATAACCTGCGTCTCTCTCTCTCTCTCTCTCTCTCTCTCTCTCTCTCTCTCTCTCTCTCTCTCTCTCTCTCTCTCTCTCTCTCTCTCTCTCTCTCTCTCTCTCTCTCTCTCTCTCTCTCTCTCTCTCTCTCTCTCTCTCTCTCTCTCTCTCTCTCTCTCTCTCTCTCTCTCTCTCTCTCTCTCTCTCTCTCTCTCTCTCTCTCTGTGTGTGTCTCTGGTCTCCCTCTCTCTGTGTGTGTGTGTGTGTGTTAGACTCGTCTGTGCCCAGGTTTGTGGCAGCGCCCTCTATCGGCCGCTGGCGGTGGCGCGTGTTTGCGGCCATCGGTGTAACGGCTCTGCTGGTGTTGATCATCGTGGTTTCTGTAAACCGTGAGTAATAAACTCATATTCTCATATTGACAACATGCTGTATACTATTTTTAGTCTTTATTAATTCCTTAATAATCGGCCTATATTGTCAATGTATTAACCCCAAAACGTAAAACGAAGATGGAATACCCAGCAACAGATCGTCGTTTTATTTTTATAACTATATGCTAACTGAAAGGTGTAATTTTTTATAAACAAAGTATATTTTGCAGATACGTTTTATTAAAAACCTGGATTAGATCAGTCAAAATGCATTATAAAACGCAACTTTATAGGTAAAAAATATTAAGAAGTCATAAAGTCTTTATCTCACCTAACCAATAACAAACTTTACAAATTCAGGGCGTTAATATATTTTGTCACAATCTCTGTATTGTGAAAAGTTTACCCGAAATGATCATCAATGTGAGAAAAAAATTCTAATTTACAGAGTTTTAGTTTCAGTTCTACATTAAACTTCTACACTGTAAATAAACAAAATAAATGAAAATGCAGGTCTCCAATTGAACATTTTCTAGTGACTGATCACATTTAAAGTTTTTAGTTGGCCGAATTGAATTTCTGTTAATTAAATCCCATCAATTCGCAGAAATTACTGAACATTTTGATGTGATCAGTCACTAGATTTACAGTTGGAGACCTGATTGCTTTTTCTTTTTACAGTGTATATATAATGTTAAAATTAAAAATATAATGTGTAATAATGCAGTGGGGAATGTTTGCGGGTCCTGATAATGATGACTTCTGTCACCAGTAAAAGTGACCCACGTTATTTTAAATATATATAGTAAGTGAGCGAGTGCAAGCATATTCGTCTAAAATAATTTATTGATTGATTGAAAAAACTTCAGAATCATATTTTTATTCTTATGTCAGCTTTGCATTGGGTTCCCATCAACAAGTCCAAACCTTTTAATTTCCGCTGCCAATGTAAAACCAAATTTAGCATTTTAATCAACAGGACATTTTTACAATATTTAGTCTTAGAATATGGGTGGACAGGGGTCAGCACTGGCAACTTCTGGAGCAGTTTGAGCTCCAGTAGCTCGTCTGTTTGATCGGACCCCACGGGCCAGCCTTCGCTCCCCACGGTCATCAATGAGCCTTGGCCGCCCATGACCCTGTGGCCGGTTCTCCACTGGTCCTTCCTTGGAGCACTTTTGATAGATACTGACCACTGCAGACCGGGAACAGCCCACAAGAGCTGCAGTTTTGGAGATGCTCTGACCCAGTCGTCTAGCCGTCACAATCTGGCCAAACTCGCTCAAATCCTTACGCTTGCCCATTTCTCCTGCTTCACACACATCAACTCTGAGGACAAAGTGTTCACTTGCTGCCTAATATATCCCACCCACTAACAGGAGCCGTGATGAAGAGATCATCAGTGTTATTCACTGCATAATGTTATCCCTAACTGGAGGATATTTTAATCATTTGCAAACTAGAGCTACCAATATGTCGTCTAATTTCTGTGATTTTTGTTTTGTTAGACGTAAAGTTTGACCGGAAGTTCTCGACGACAGACACAAACTTGGAGAATCTGACAGAAAGGATCCTGAGCATCATCACCAGAGCAAACGCCCTGGAGGAATACGGTAATATTAGTCTTCATAACCTTTTATCAAATTGAAATTATTACACCCCAGCGCTGGACTGGGGCTAAAGTTCGGCTCTGGCATACCCAGCACATCCGGCCCATGAGTTCCCCGTGAGTGTTTTTCTGGGGTTGGGGCCTTAAATTGGCGTACATAAATAAAACTAGGACAAGGACAAATAATGATAGATATTATCGAATTTGCTACAAATGCAGATAAACTTAATAGTGCTTTTTTGTCACGCAGAAATGCCCTTGGCAGTAAAGCACTGATGATCTAGAGCTAGGATGCAGTACATTTTCTTCTTTTAAATGCTGTCATCATTCACTCACTCTCGTGTCGTTCCAAACCTGCATGACTTCTGTGAAACACAAAAGAAGATGTTTTGAAGAATGTTGGCGACCGAGCCATTTTGGTTAGGCTACCATTAGAATATTGTATGAACAAAAAAACAGAATTATTTTATTTCTCAAATTATTTTATTTAATGCTACACAGAAATAAATTCATTCAGGTTTGGAATGACATTAGGGTGAGTAAATGATCACATTTCTGGGTTGAACAATCATATTTTTCAAGAGTTAACACATCATTTAAGTAAGACACAGATAACTGTCTTTCATGAGGCTATTACATTTCATTAAATCTATTAAAAAAAAGGTAATAAAACTTTTAAAGAAGAAAAAAAGTTTGTCCTTTAAAGGTGCACTATGCAGCTTTCTGTCCACTGGAGGTCGCCTGTTGAAAACAAATTCGTAGTTTGATGGCGCAAAGTGTGAGCGCAGTATCTCGAGAGATGTGGTCTTCTCATCACAGCCGGTGGAAAATAGGACTCGGGCAGAAATCACGTTCATGCATGCGGTTATTAACGTTACTGTAGTGTAAAGCAGAGCAGGACCGAGTGTTGTGGACCTGAGCACAGCTGCTGGAGCGATTGTTAAACAAATACCCGCCTCGCGAATACCGGGACTTTTATTATGACGGGACGGGACACAGTCGCCGGGCGCCTGCACAGATCCGCTCTTCCGGTTATGATTTTGAGGTAATGCAGCTCTGTTTATCATATTAGATACATTTAAGTGTGTTTAAAACGATGTTATGACGTTACTCTGTGCGTTCACTTGTTCACACTGCTAAGAGTAAAGCGCTCCTGCCAAATAAAAGCCGAAACCGAGGGTAACGCAGATATGACGCGATTGACAGGCGACTCCCTCAAATGCTATGCTGAAACGTCCCTGTCCTGAGTTAAAATAGCAATTTTCTCACAATTTACAAATAGTTGGAAACATCTGGGATATTGTAGGTACTCAACTGAACAAAATATATAACACCGGCCTAGTGTTTTTTTGATATTTTACTGCAAAAATACTACATAGTGCACCTTTAAAGCTGTTTTATAGACTGTAGTTTAACTGTAGGCCAGTTTTATTTAAATGTAAGATCATGGCAGTCACCGGGTAAAAAACAGACTGTACAAATCTTGCTCCTCATTATATGGCTATATGGTTTCTAAAACTATATAAAACATATATAATAAACTATTATATTTGTAAGTAAAAAAAAATGTAAAAACCTGTAGAAAACAGCCTCTATAAAAGTGATTTATATTCTGCCGTTTTCCACTTTACCTCGTCATAAACACATGCTCGCGGCTGTGTTCAGCTGATTCACCACAGCACCTGTAATGTTCCCATAGGCTATCATACCATAGTATAAAACAAAACTTGGAGTCCAAGTGCCGTATAGAGCAGCATTTAAACGCAGAGTACGTTGGTCAGCGGCTGCGTTGGGTGGATATTCACCTTTTGCGGTTCCATGTGCTCAAATAATAATAAATAAATAAATAGAAAAAAAGCGCCTAATATGGAGGGGAGGTCTCTCTCGCTTCGGCTCGTCAATTCAGAAGACAAACCAATGGGCCGCTGTCGCTGCATGTTGTCAGTGGCACACACAAAAAAAAACACTACCGGCCCCAAAGTGTGTCGGCCCACCGGGCAAATGCCAGATTACCAGTCCAGCCCTGTTACACCCTACACCTTATACTAATTTTCTTGACTGGATTGTAACTGCATCACACTCGGTCTAATGTGTGTGTTCAGGACATAAAATGTATACGGACATCAGCAATCTGGAGTTTGACCAGGAGACGATGCAAAGAACGATGACTGAGTGTAAGAACCACACACACATACACTAGAAACTAACTGAACGCCACTGTCGATCTTAACAGATGTGTGTGTGTGTGTGTGTGTGTGTGTGTGTAGTGTCTGATTCAGCACAGGCTCTTCGTGACAAAGTTTCGCAGCTAAACTGCCAGATCGACAAGTACATAAACAACAGTAAGTGAAGCTGTAGTGGTTTGTGCAGGTGTTTCACTGTCTCTGACCGACTGACGTGTGTGTGTGTCATATGAGGACACAAATGTGTATAATGCCATGGGTATGACACAGGTATTACAGGAGAGGGTGAAATATGAGGACATTACCCATGGCCCCACTTTACAAAAGGCTTATAAATCACACAGGAGGAGTTTTTATGAGAAAGTAAAAATGCAGAATGTTTCCTGTGATGGGTAGGTTTAGGGGCTGTGTGTGTGTGTGTGTGTGTGTGTGTGTGATGGGTAGATTAAGGGGCTGTGTGTGTGTGTGTGTGTGTGTGTGTGTGTGTGTGTGTGTGTGTGATGGGTAGATTAAGGGGCAGTGTGTGTGTGTGTCTGTGTGTGTGTCTGTGTGTGTGTGTGTGTGTGTGTGTGTGTGTGTGTGTGTGTGTGTGTGTGTGTGTGTGTGTGTGTGTGATGGGTAGATTAAGGGGCTGTGTGTGTGTGTGTGTGTGTGTGATGGGTAGTTTTAGGGGCAGTGTAAGGGGATAGAAAATATAGCTTTTACAGTTTAAAAACCATTACGCCTATGGAATGTCCCCACAATTCACAAAAACAAACGTGTGTGTGTGTGTGTAGACACCCAGGAGCTGTGCTGTCCTGACGGATGGCTTCTCTTCTCCACACACTGTTATTTCTTCTCTGATGAAGGGATGCCGTGGGATCAGGCTAAAGACGAGTGTGAGAAGAAGGGAGCAGGGTTACTCATCGTAAACAGCAAACAGGAGAAGGTCAGATCGATCAGTGCTGTACCACTCATCATTTAGTTCATAATCAGTGTGTGTGTGTGTGTGTGTGTGTGTGTACTTGATGACCAAATGTCCCCACAATGTAAATGGATTCATAAACAAATAAATAGTTTTTTTGAAAATGTAAAAATGCAGAATGTTTCCTGTGATGGGTAGGTTTAGAGGCAGTGTGTGTGTGTGTGTGTGTGTGTGTGTGTGTGTGTGTGTGTGTGTGTGTGTGATGGGTAAGTTTAGGGGCAGGGGCAGTGTAATGGGATAGAAAGAACAGTTTGTACGGTATAAAAACCATTACACCTATAAAAAGTTGCCACAATTCACAGAAACCTAACGTGTGTGTGTGTGTGTGTGTGTGTGTGTGTGTGTGTGTGTGTGTGTGTGTTCAGAGCTTTGTGGTGAGTAAGACCAGGCCTCTGTACTACTGGTTGGGTCTGACTGACGGCCGCACCGGTGAGTGGGAATGGCTGGACAAAACGCCATATGTGCACGTCAGGAGGTGAGTGTGTGTGTGTGTCCGCCATCAGAAGCCTCATCTACAGTCTGCCGTTTGACACGTGTGTGTGTGTGTGTGTGTGTGTGTGTAGTGAATGGATGCCCGGTCAGCCTGATAACTGGCAGAATCATGGTTTGGGTGGCGGTGAAGACTGCGCTCACTTTCACCACGACGGCCGGTATAACGACGACCACTGCACTCGACGTTATCGCTACGTCTGCAAAGCTCACGCATCCTCCATCTGACACCAACACTCAGCATATTTAATCATATTAAACACTTACTGTACATCAGAAACTGATATTTTATGCCTGACAGTTTCAGTTTTTCCTGATTCTCTTCATCCAGTTGTCATACAAACAAAAGTTGTTCTGAATAAAAGCATCTGCTGAACCAATAAAATATGTGCATGTTTCTGTAACACTTAACTAGTAATAATATTTCAGTTACACTCACCTAGAGGATTATCAGGGACACCTGTTCAATTTCTCATTAATACAATTATCCAATCAACTAATCACAGTTGCTTCAGTGCATTTAGGGGTGTGGTCCTGGTCAAGACAATCTCCTGAACTCCAAACTGAATGTCAGAATGGGAAAGAAAGGTGATTTAAGCAATGTTGAGCGTGGCATGGTTGTTGGTGCCAGACAGGCCGGTCTGAGTATTTCACAATCTGCTCAGTTACTGGGATTTTCACACACAACCATTTCTAGGGTTTCCAAAGAATGGTGTGAAAAGGGAAGAGCATCCAGTATGAGGCAGTCCTGTGGGAGAAAATGCCTTGTTGATGCTCGAGGTCAGAGGAGAATGGGCCGACTGATTCAAGCTGATAGAAGAGCAACTTTGACTGAAATAACCACTCGTTACAACCGAGGTATGCAGCAAAGCATTTGTGAAGCCACAACACACACAACCTTGAGGCGGATGGGCTACAACAGCAGAAGACCCCACCGGGTACCACTCATCTCCACTACAAATAGGAAAAAGAGGCGACAATTTGCACAAACTCACCAAACCTGGACAGTTGAAGACTGGAGGAATGTTGCCTGGTCTGATGAGTCTCGATTTCTGTTGAGACATTCAGATGGTAGAGTTTGACGTAAACAGAATGAGAACATGGATCCATCATGCCTTGTTCCCACTGTGCAGGCTGGTGGTGGTGGTGTAATGGTGTGGGGGATGTTTTCTTGGCACACTTTAGGCCCCTTAGTGCCAATTGGGCATCGTTTAAATGCCACGGCCTACCTGAGCATTGTTTCTGACCATGTCCATCCCTTTATGACCACCATGTCCCCATCCTCTGATGGCTACTTCCAGCAGGATAATGCACCATGTCACAAAGCTCAAATCATTTCAAATTGGTTTCTTGAACATGACAATGAGTTGACTGTACTAAAATGGCCGCCACAGTCCCCAGATCTCAACCCAATAGAGCATCTTTGGGATGTGGTGGAACGGGAGCTTCGTGCCCTGGATGTGCATCCCACAAATCTCCATCAACTGCAAGATGCTCTCCTATCAATATGGGCCGACATTTCTAAAGAATGCTTTCAGCAGCTTGTTGAATCAATGCCACGTAGAATTAAGGCAGTTCTGAAGGCGAAAGGGGGTCAAACACAGGATTAGTGTGTTCCTAATAATCCTTTAGGTGAGTGTATGTTGCTGTTTTAAAGTTATGGTACTGTTGTGGTAATAATGTTTGGATACTGTGGTAATTTAAATATATAACATTATAATATGTTATATATTTGCTTTAGATAAAATATGAAATCATGTAAAATCTCATTTGTTCAGGTTTTAATTCCCATGTATAATTAATATAACATAATATATAATTTATATTATATAGTATACTTAATGCAATATATCAATTGTTATTAATAATGAGCAAAACTACATTTAAAGGGAAAATTAAGTGATAGGTGGGTGGGTGGATGGATAAGTGGATGAATGGATGGGTGGATGGATGAATGAATGGATGGATGGATGATTGATGAGTGGGTGGATGGATGAATGAATGGATGGATGGATGAATGAATGGATGGATGGATGATTGATGAGTGGGTGGATGATTGATGAGTGGGTGGATGGATGGATGATTGATGAGTGAGTGGATGGATGGATGATTGATGAGTGAGTGGATGATTGATGAGTGGGTGGATGGATGGATGATTGATGAGTGAGTGGATGATTGATGAGTGGGTGGATGGATGGATGATTGATGAGTGAGTGGATGGATGGATGATTGATGAGTGAGTGGATGGATGGATGATTGATGAGTGAGTGGATGATTGATGAGTGGGTGGATGGATGGATGATTGATGAGTGAGTGGATGGATGGATGATTGATGAGTGAGTGGATGGATGATTGATGAGTGAGTGGATGGATGGATGATTGATGAGTGAGTGGATGGATGGATGATTGATGAGTGAGTGGATGATTGATGAGTGGGTGGATGGATGGATGGATGATTGATGAGTGAGTGGATGATTGATGAGTGGGTGGATGGATGGATGATTGATGAGTGAGTGGATGGATGGATGATTGATGAGTGAGTGGATGGATGGATGGATGATTGATGAGTGAGTGGATGGGTAGATAGATGGATGGATGATTGATGGGTGGGTGGATGGATGGATGGATGATTGATGAGTGGGCGGATGGATGGATGATTGATGAGTGGGTGGATGAGTGGATGGGTGGATGGATGGATAGATGGATGAATGGATGGATGATTGATGGGTGGGTGGATGGATGGATTATTGATGAGTGGGTGGATGGATGGATGATTGATGAGTGGGTGGGTGGATGAGTGGATGGATAGATGGATGGATGATAGATAGGTGGGTGGATGGATAGATGGATGAATAGATAGATAGATAGATAGATAGATAGATAGATAGATAGATAGATAGATAGATAGATAGATAGATAGATAGATAGATTTTCTGAGTCTAATGGGCTTTTTCAATGCAGAAACTTTCAGTGTGGTTGATAAGGTACTTAGGGTGGTTGCGATGCGGTTGCTAGGGTACTCTGGGTGGTTTCTATGGTGTTGCTAGGGTATTTTTGGTGGTTGCTATGTTTGGAGTTTGTAGAGTTAAAGCTCTAGTCAGAACAATAATAATACGTTTATTAGCATTTGGCTCTCTCAAGACAACTTAAATGCTGTTCTTTTAGACATTCTGCTGGATCCTGAAAAATAAAATGCATCACGGTTTCCAGCACTGATGATAATCATAAACGTGTGTTGAGCATCAGATCCTCATATGAGATTAAATCTCCAAATGTTTGAGCTCTAGTTTGAGTCATTACCCCGCTCTCTACCGCCAGACGGGTTTGGCAGGTTTATCACGTGACCTGCGGATGAACACCGAGAGGGCGGAGCTGCTTTTCCTCGGACGGCCAGCCGGAGTCCGAGTGAGCAGAGGCGGAATCTGAGTGAGTGAAGGCGGAGCCTGAGTAAGTGGAGGTGGAGTCTGAGTGAGTGGAGGCGGAGCCTGAGTGAGTGGAGGCGGAGTCTGAGTGAGCAGAGGCGGAATCTGAGTGAGTGAAGGCGGAGCCTGAGTGAGTGGAGGTGGAGTCTGAGTGAGTGGAGGCGGAGCCTGAGTGAGTGGAAGTGGAGTCTGAGTGAGTGAAGGCGGGTTCGGCTTGTGTATGGGCGGAGCCTGAGTGAGTGGAGGTGGAGTCTGAGTGAGTGGAGGCGGAGCCTGAGTGAGTGTAGGTGGAGTCTGAGTGAGTGAAGGCGGGTTCGGCTTGTGTATGGGCGGAGCCTGAGTGAGTGGAGGCGGAGTCTGAGTGAGTGGAGGCAGGTCCGGCTTGAGTGGAGGCGGAGCCTGGGTGAGTGGAGGCGGAGTCTTCGGCGTGGCAGTGCGTTTTGCAGATGCCGCAGTGCTGCGAGCGAGGCCGGAAGGTCTGATGGCGGAGGAGGTTCGAGGGCTGCGGCACATCTTCTCCCGAACCGCTGCCGTCTTCTTGGTGTTGCTGAGGGCGGGAATCTGAGTCTGGAGAGGAACCACCTTCCTCAAACACGTAGAGGAGGACACTTTAGAGGAAGAGGAAGGGCTGTTCTTAGAGCTGACAGGTCGTTTGCAGCTTGATTGTGTTGCTCTAGTTTCATTTGTAGCTGTAGGTTTAAGAGCGTCCTCTGATTTCACCTGTGATGGGTCAAAGGTCACCATCGGGGTCACTTCTGTATTTCTGACTTGTGTTTGGTCGTTATTCTGCGACTCCTCTATGGAAAGGTTTGTACTTTCCATTAAGGAATCGTTCTTGGTTCGTATCTCTGGCTCCTCCGTCATGCTGTGCGTGATGGAGAGCGAGTGTATAGGAGGGAGTGGATCTGCAACCCAGGGGTCAGAGGTCACGGTTTTCTGTCGCCGCGGGCGACGAGCACTGCCGAAGCACATCAGCGAACTGTGAGGGCTCGTCATCAGCAGCTCCAGAAGCCCCTCCCTCTTTAACGCCGCCTCCACGTCTGCTTCGCTATTGGACCGCAGTCCGAAGGCCCCGCCCACACCCTCATGCCCCGCCCACGAGTGCCGCTTGTCCTCCGCCTCCTTCAGACGCTTGCGCCGAGACTCCTCCCTCATTTCTCGCTCCACGTTTTCCTGAGAAAAGAGAAGATCAACGTCTGAAAAAACTAAATAAATAAATAATAAAAATTATGATTAAAATAAATTTATATATAATATATAAATATATTATATTTATATATATATTTTAAAATTATATTTAAATAAATATTAAAAAATATTAAATTATACATACACATATACAAGTGTTGTCACAGTTACTTTGAAAAAGTAATCTGATTACTGAGTAATCCTTAACTCTTTCTCCTTAAAATTTCCGTTATTTGTGAGAAAACACTTCCAGGCCAATAACGGAATTTTCTGTGTTTCCGTGTTTTCACTTCCGGGCGCTAGGGGGCGCTATTGCGCATCTTCTGAATGAGTACTGAATCTCCTGATCAAAACACACGTGAGGAAGACGCAGTGAAACGAGCGATCGCATGTAATCATATGCATATTAAAAATAACCTGATCATCATCAATAAACAGCATATGAATCAAAACTGCCTAATGTGGGCGAGCTCCAGGACTGAAGCGTTAGGGGGGATTGATGGACTCGATCTCCTCATCTGTGTTTGATCATCTCTGAATCTGATCTGGAGTCAGTCTTTCACAAAAAAATGATTTTCTCAGTTTTTTGTTCAAAATGTTGCTTTTTTTATGAAACCTACCCATATTCAAGTGTTGATAAAAAAGGAATGTATCAAGCTAGAATAAAATGTTTTTGTTTTGTTTAAAAGAAGAGGGTCAGCTCTTTATTTTGATATATTGCATGCTCAGATATTCATTCAACTAAATATTCTATGCACTGTTAAATTTTGGTGAAAATTGTCAAAAACCCTGGCGGTGGCTGGCAACTTTTTTTTAAACGCTGGTGGGGAAAGAGTTAAAAAGTAACTTAGTTTCTTTACAGATTTCTTCATTTTAAAAGTAACTAAGTAAGATTACAAGTAACTTTATTAGTTACATTCAGCAGTTGCCGCCTCAACACAGAAATGATGACCGTTTTTGCCAACACACACTTTATTGAAAGTGCATTTTTAACAGTAAGGTCAACAATGTATCTCCTGACATTTAAAGTTTTTAAAAATATTTCCTGAAACAGTACTCTCCCCAAGACGCAAGAAGAAAACAAAAATATATTTTTTAAATTTTTACTAAGGAAAAAGACTAAAATAGTAACTCACAGTGACTTGGATAAATTACTTTAATCTGATTACTGGTTTGGAAATAGTAGCGCGTTAGATTACTCGCTACTGGAAAAAAGTAGTCAGATTAGAGTAACGCGTTACTGGCATCACTGTACGCATAGTGATAAAAATAAATACATTTTGAAGTAATAAATTAATAAATAAGTTCAGACTCAGCTCATCCCACAGATGCTCGATTGGATTGAGATCTGGGGAATCTGGAGGCCGAGTCGACGCCTCAAACTGGTTGTTGTGCTCCTCAAACCATTCCTGAAGCATTTGTGCTTTGTGTCAGGAGCATTATCCTGCTGGAAGAGCCACAGCCACCAGAATACCGATTCCATGAAAGGCTGAACATGGTCTCAGCAATGCTTAGGTAGGTGGAGCGTGTCAAAGTAACATCCACATGGATGGAGGACCCAAGGTTTCCCAGCAGAACATTGGCCAAAGCATCACACTGCCTCCGCCGGCTCGCCTTCTTCCCATAGTGCATCCTGGGGCCATGTGTTCTCCAGGTAAGCCACACACACACACCCGGCCATCCACGTGATGTAAAAGAACACGTGATTCCTCAGACCAGGCCACCTTCTTCCATTGCTCCGTGGTCCAGTTCTGATGCTCATGACCCTGTGGCCGGTTCTCCACTGTTCCTTCCTTGGAGCTCTTTTGATAGATACTGACCACTGCAGACCGGGAACAGCCCACAAGAGCTGCAGTTTTGGAGATGCTCTGACCCAGTCGTCTAGCCGTCACAATCTGGCCAAACTCGCTCAAATCCTTACGCTTGCCCATTTCTCCTGCTTCACACACATCAACTCTGAGGACAAAATGTTCACTTGCTGCCTAATATATCCCACCCACTAACAGGAGCCGTGATGAAGAGATCATCAGTGTTATTCACTGCATAGGTGTATAGCTGACATGCATGGTAAGGCGTTTCTTTTTGTAGATGTTTTACCTGAACTGCTTTTTTGAATTTGGAGCAGAAGTTCTGGAAAATTCGGAAGCACTCGTCCAGTTTGAAGACGTCTTTGTCTTCGCAGAAGAAATCGACCAGAGCGTCTCCTTCCCTCTGAAGCTCTTCGATCCTGATCCTCAAATCCTCCAGAGCCTCAGCTGTGCTCTGAAAAACCCAATCAGAGGAACAGTTCAAAAGAGTTAGTGGAAGTGGACGAGCAGTAAAGGTCAGAGGTCAGGGGTCACCTTTAGGAAGGACTGCAGCTGCGTCAGGAGGTCATCGTCTGTGTGGAGATGCTGCTCTAAATGATCAACTCTTCTGCTCAGAGAATCAAACTCTACATGGATGCTGTCAACACACACTCTACACACACACACACACACACCATTGTTTCTCTAGCAGGATAATGATATGTCGTTTTCTGTCATGTTTATTAGTTTCTTCTGAATGGTTTTATTGGTTGACTCTCACCGAGATGCCTGCTGAACATGCAGAAGTTTCTCTGGAAACATGAGCAGATCTTTCTTCTGAGCTTCCTGTAAAATGTGCATGTTTTGCCTCAGTGAGATGCTCTCTGACCTTTGTGGCATAAAAGAGCCTGTGTGTGTGTGTGTGTGTGTGTGTGTGTGTGTGTGTGTGTGTGTCACATTACAAATCAGACCAGATCACACCGACACACTCACCAAAGCGACAAAGTGCAGCAGGTTCATTCCAGGTTTGTTGGCTTTAGTATCGGCCAGAGACAGCAGAGAGGAGAGCTTGAAGCCCACGGCATCACCGGCAGACCCACCCTACAGACAGACGGACGGATGGATGGAGAGAGAGACAGATGGATGGAGAGAGAGACAGACAGACAGATGGATGGAGAGAGAGGAGAGACAGGCGGATGGAGAGAGACAGACGGATGGAGAGAGAGACAGACAGACGGACGGAGAGAGAGACAGATGGAGAGACAGACAGACAGATGGAGAGACAGACAGACGGATGGAGAGAGAGAGAGACGGATGGAGAGAGAGAGAGACAGACAGACAGACAGATGGAGAGACAGACAGACGGATGGATGGAGAGAGAGACAGATGGAGAGAAAGAGGGACAGACAGATGTGGAGAGAGACAGACAGAGATATGGAGAGACAGACAGATGGAGACAAAAAGAGACAGATGGAGACAGAGAGAGAGAGAGAGAGAGAGAGAGACAGACAGACAGACGGATGGAGACAGACAGATGGAGAGAGAGAGAGAGACAGGCGGAGAAAGAGGGACAGACAGATGTGGAGAGAGACAGACAGAGATATGGAGAGACAGACAGATGGAGAGAGAGAGAGAGACAGGCGGAGAAAGAGGGACAGACAGATGTGGAGAGAGACAGACAGAGATATGGAGAGACAGACAGATGGAGACAAAAAGAGACAGATGGAGACAGAGAGAGAGAGACAGACGGATGGAGACAGACAGATGGAGAGAGAGAGAGAGAGAGAGAGAGAGAGAGAGAGAGAGAGAGAGAGAGAGAGAGAGAGAGAGAGAGAGAGAGAGAGAGAGAGAGAGAGAGAGAGAGAGAGAGAGAGAGAGAGAGAGAGAGAGAGAGAGAGAGAGAGAGAGAGACAGGCGGAGAAAGAGGGACAGATGTGGAGAGAGACAGACAGAGATATGGAGAGACAGACAGATGGAGACAAAAAGAGACAGTTGGAGACAGAGAGAGAGAGAGACAGACAGACAGATGGACAGATGGAGAGAGAGAGAGACAGGCGGAGAAAGAGGGACAAACAGATGTGGAGAGAGAGACAGAGATATGGAGAGACAGATAGATGGAGACAAAAAGAGACAGACAGACATAGATAGATAGATAGATAGATAGATAGATAGATAGATAGATAGATAGATAGATAGATAGATAGATAGATAGATAGATAGATAGATAGATAGATAGATAGATAGATAGTGATAATAATATATGTTTAAAATACAGTTTATAATATTCACGTTTTGTACCAAAACATTTTTTTTTTTATTGGTCATTACATTAAGTTTTAAATATGTTCTTAAGTTTTTGTTTTTGTTTTTGTGTAATGTGTGAGAAGCATTAATGTTGAAGGTTAACTGTTTTTAACTATAGAATTTTTGGGCAATTAAACTGAAACCAATAAGGGTATAATTACCAAAATAATTAACCAATTTGACCCAGGATATAACGAATACACCCAGAATATTAATTTATATATATATTAAATGTGATGTAGTTGTGCTTGTTGTGTTCCTGCAGTTCAAACATGATAAAATGAATATTTTAAATGCACTGTAAATCCCTTTGGATAGAGGCGTCTGCTGAATGCAACTGTGAATATACTTTGATTTATTCTTTATTATCTTCTTATATGTGTGAATGTGTTCATGACTTACAGCATTCATGATGTTTCCAGATTGCAGCACTAAATGAAGGACATTGTGAAGCTCCTCACAGTTCAACAGCTCTATACAATAAAAGGATTTAATATTTATTAACCTCACAGCACAGTATTTAGAGAATAAGGACAGAGATATCACCGTTAATGGCGGTCAGGACCATGGCGATGTCGTGTTTCATGAGTGTGTATGAAGGGAAAAACTCTTCCTTTAGCAGCAGAGCCTTGAGGCGGAGCTCATACCTGCGGAAGAACCAGCTGGATGAGGATCTGGACCACACCTGATCGCTGCCACATTCAGACACTTTACTGTACCTGGGCAAATGGATGAGCTGGTGTATGAAGGCATCAGGCGGCGGCAGATCTTTAGGGTTCCCGCTGAACATCTGTAGATTCTTCACCTGTCAATCAATCAATCAATTCAAACCAAACTGAATCAAATCATCAAACCAAGCAACCAAACCATCAACCAACCAAACCACACCAAACCAAACCATCAACCAACCAACCAACCAACCAAACCACACCAAACCATCAAGCAAATCAACCAACCAAACAACCAACCAACCAAACCAAACCATCAAGCAAATCAACCAACCAACCAAACAACCAACCAACCAAACCAAACCATCAAGCAAATCAACCAAACCATCAACCAACCAACTAAACAACCAAACCAACCAACACACCAAACCATTAACCAACCAACCAAACCAACCAACACAACAAACCATCAACCAACCAACCAACCAACCAACCAACCAACCAACACACCAAACCATCAACCAACCAACCAAATCAACCAACCAACCAAACACACCAAACCATCAACCAATACACCAAATCAACCAACCAACCAACACACCAAACCATCAACCAAACCAACCAACCAACACACCAAACCATCAACCAACCAACCAACCAACCAAACCATCAACCAAACCAACCAACCAATACACCAAACCATCAACCAACCAACAAACCAAACCAACCAACACACCAAACCATCAACCAACCAACCAAACTATCAACCAACCAAACCAACCAAACAAACCAAACCATCAACCAACACACCAAATCAACCAACCAACCAAACCAACACACCAAACCATCAACCAACCAACCAACCAACACACCAAACCATCAACCATCCAACCAAACAACCAACCAAACTATCAACCAACCGACCAAATCAACCAACCAAACAACCAACCAACCAACCAAGCAACCAAATCATCCAACCAAACCAAACAACCAATTAACCAAATCAACCGAACAACCAACCAAACTATCAACCAACCAACCAAATCAACCAACCAAACCAAACAACCATCCAACCAACCAAATCAACCAACCAACCAAATTAACCAACCAAACTATCAACCAACCAACCAAATCAACCAACCAACACACCAACCCATCAACCAAACAACCAACCAACCAAATCAACCAACCAACAAACCAAATTAACCACACAACCAACCAACCAACCCAACCCAATCAACACACCAAACCATCAACCAACCAACCAACACACCAAACCATCAACCAACCAACCAAACCAACCAACCAACACACCAAACCATCAACCAAACAACTAACCAAACTATCAACCAACCAACCAATCAACCAACCAAACCAAACAACCAACCAACCAAACCAACCAAGACACCAAACCATCAACCAACACACCAAATCAACCAACCAACCAAATCAACCAACACACCAAACAACCAATCAACCAAACCAAACAACCAACCAACCAAACCAACCAACACACCAAACCATCCACCAACACACCAAATCAACCAACACATCAAATCAACCAACCAACCAACCAAACCATCAACCAACCAACCAACCAACACACCAACCAAATCAACCAACCAATCAAAACAACCAACCAAACACACCAAACCATCAACCAATCAAAACAACCAACCAAACACACCAAACCATCAACCAATCAAAACAACCAACCAACACACCAAATCAACCAACCAATCAAAACAACCAACCAAACACACCAAACCATCAACCAACACACCAAATCAACCAACCAACCAACACACCAAACCATCAACCAACCAACCAACACACCAAACCATCAACCAACACACCAAACCATCAACCAACCAACCAACACACCAAACCATCAACCAAACCAACCAAACAACCAACCAACCAAATCAACCAGCCAAACTATCAACCAACCAACCAAACCAAACCATCAACCAAGCAAACAACCCAATGACCAACCAACCCAACAACCCAACCCATCAAATAACCAACCAAATCAAATATTTAAAGCGCAATAATCCGTCAGTGGCCTGTCTACCTCGTCCTCCTCCGGCAGGAGCTTCAGCAGCTCTCGGAGAGACTCCACACTGTAGATGCCGGTGTTCCCATGGAGAACATCATCCAGAAGACACTCACTGGACCTGGACATACAGACACACAGGGAAGGAATGAGAGCCAAGGAACCAAACACAAACACACACACACACACACACACACACACACATCTGTCTTACTTTTTTAAGTGCTTAAGGAAAATGGAGATATTCAAGCTTCTCTTGGAGTCCAGGATGCTGATCTAAAGACAAACACACACACTTATAGTAATCTGAATTATATTTTATATTTTTATGTTACGTAAAGTTTTAGTAATTTTATTGCGTGTTTTTGTCTTTTATTAGTTTTTGTTTTTTATAAATAAATCTCTGCTTTATCTATTTTAGTACTTAAATTCATACGAAATGAAAATTAGAAGTGTTACCTTGGCAACTAACTGAAATAAATTAAATGATTCATGATTCGGATCGCCGAAGTCACGTGACTTCAGCAGTTTGACACACGATTCGAATCATGAATCGATTCACTGACTCATAACGGTTTGAATCATGAATCGATTCACAGACTCATAACGGTTTGAAGCTTTGTTCTGAAATCGGCCATCACTATATAAGTCGTTATTTAGTGTTTTTTGCGCTCTAACTCTATTCTGGCCTCTTCATCAATGATTGTAGAGCCGCTGTAGTGAGATGGGCTTTGTAACGACGTCTTTAGTGCCTTTATGGGTCTTGAGAGAGGGTAAGTAATTAATGACAAAACTAACCCTTTACATTTTTTTAGATATATTTTAGTTCATGAAAATGTTACTGGTTTTATTTGCCGATAATAGCAGACCCCCAGGAGTCTTGATGGTTTATGTTGAACCGCACCTGCTGTCTTAAATCTTTCCCAGAAGTTTGTCCTCGTTCGACATTTTTCCCGCTGGATTGTCCGACAGTTTTCCCGCCGGATGCAATGGATGACGGCTCATCCTCATATTGTCCGAAAAGCTCCTCAATGGCTCTAATGTCGATGTGGAATGCCGGCTTTCTGCTGTAACGTCCCAAAGTCCACAGATTCGGCCCATCCTGCTTTTTAACACGATCTTCAGGAATCGGTTTCCAAAAGAAACTTCTCACCCTCCTCTTCTTTTCTCCTGGTTTTCCCACAGGAAGGGGCGGAGGAAGGGGAGGAGCCGGAGGCGGGGCGTACAAGGGGGCGTGGTCATGCAATACAGGAGGAGGGGTCATTAAAACACCATCCCCGCCCTCTTCATCAAATCTCTGTCTCTCATTGGCCAACGAGACACTGCTCATAGTAGGCGTGGGCGGGGTCAGAAGATGATTGACAGCTGTGCTAGTTGACTGTATCACATCATCACAGTGTTTCTTAAAGCCACGGCCACCACATATGGACGCCTGAATGTCAACATGAAGATGCAGCTTCTGTAATAATAATTAACACAAAACACGGCTAGATTTGGATATGTCGATAAATCTGCTGGCATTCGTGCACAATTAAACACACTTCAGTGATGATACACACACACAGAGGATCCAAAGAACGACAAACTCATCACTGTTTTATAGGACACACATCCAGTTTTTCATAAAAAATGTATGAGCAGTTACACAAGCAAACACTGCAAAAAATGCTTTTCTTACTCAGTATTTTTGTCTTGTTTCTAGTCTAAATATCTAAAAATTCTTAAAACAAGAAGTATTTACTAGACAAGCAAAAGTAATTGTCTTGTTTTGGGGAAAAATAACTCCAAATGAAGAGAGTTTTTGCTTAAAATAAGATAAATAATCTGCCAATGGGGTGAGAAAAATAATCTTGTTTTCTGTTTGAATTAAGATTATTTTTCTCACCCCATTGGCAGATTATTGATCTTATTTTAAGCAAAAACTCTCTTCATTTGGAGTTATTTTTCCCCAAAACAAGACAATTACTTTTGCTTGTCTAGTAAATACTTCTTGTTTTAAGAATTTTTAGATGTTTGGACTAGAAACAAGACAAAAATACTGAGTAAGAAAAGCATTTTTTGCAGTGAGAGCAAAGACGGTAAGAAAAAAAACACTAAATTAGATTAAATTAACAGACACCCTGTGGGATACTGAGGGTTTAATTCAGATATTCAATCACTAATATGTCTTTATGACATTTATCCAGTTTATTACGGAACAAAATATTAATCAATATCAGTTCTTTAGCACACAGCAAATATTGACACATGCAATCGGGACAACCTGTATGGAAATTATGCGTAACATACAAAAACCTCCAACAAATGTAAGGCAGATTCAGTTTCAACTTTTGGAGATGAATATGATGGTTTTTTTTCATAAATAAAACAGTAGAAATCATTCATATGAGTAAATTTGGTTACTCTACAACGGAATAATTAGGCATACATAAACTCACGGCGTTTAAACAGCTGCTTCATGAAGATAACACTTATATTTAATCTTTAAACTTATATTTAATGTAAGACGAAAACTATGACACAACATATAGTAGTGCAATATGTTCAAAACTGATCAGTAAAGAGAATAAACTTACCTTTATGTGCTAGTGAATGTTCCTAAAGACTCTTTTAACTGATCATAGCCGTAATAAAATGCATCTGAGTTATTTTCAATAATTCATTACTTTACCTTAATTCCATAAAAAATTGAGGCAAGTGAATATTCCCTGCGTCCGGTTAGTCCGACCGAAGCTTGCACGCATGCGCACACCACACACACACACACACACACACACACACACACACACACACACACACACACACACACACACACACACACACACACTATAATAAAACACTCATATTATTATTAGTACAGACTCATCTAAAGCAGAGTAGTGGACCAACATATGGCATACATTTATGTGAAATGGAAATGTTGCATTATTAAAGAAGATGTGTATACAGTGTGTGTGTGTGTGTGTGTGTGTGTGTGTGTGTGTGTGTGTGTGTGTGTGTGTGCGTGCCTGCGTGTGTGTGTGACTGATAACAGCTCTGCCCGTCACACCCAGCATCAGTAAACTGTCAGTCCTGCCATTTTCAATGCATTTCATTATCTGCACGATTGCTGTTCAAACAGATACAGTTTTGCTCAGAATTATTGTCACTCTTCATGAGTAAAGAAGGCTGTGAAAATAAAGCTGCATTGTTAAACGTAAATCTTACTGTTAATTGGATATATTTGTCTTGAAACCCTCCCGAACAACATGTGGTGATGTAGGTGCTGTTTGATATTATTTTGAGGATTTCTGATCCTTTGACTCAAATCATTTCTGCAGTCGACCTAATGCTCTTCGCGGCAGCCTCTCCCAATCCCGTCTCTTGAGACTGTGTTCCTGACTCAGCAAGACATTTTGGACAATTTCACGCTCCTGACTTTGTGGGATCAGCTTGTGGACGGCCCCTTCCTGTCCCAGCATGACTGCGCTCCAGTGCACAAAGCGTCGCTCCATAAAGACATGGATGAGGAGTTTGGTGTGGAGGAACTTGACTGGCCTGCACAGAGTCCTGAGCTCAACCCGATAGAACAGCTTTGGGATGAATTAGAGCGGAGACTGAGAGCCAGGCCTTCTCGTCCAACATCAGTGCCTGACCTCACAAATGCTAATCCTATCTCTAAAAGGTCCCGTTCTTCGCGTGTTTTCGAAGCTTTGATTATGTTCACAGTGTGCAATATAACATGAGTTCATGTTTCGCGTGTAAAAAAACAGTATTTTTTACACAATTGACTTATCTGTACAGCGCTGTTTCCTCTGTCCTAAAAACGGCCTGATGATTTCCTTGTTCTGTGAAGTCCCTCCTTCAGAAACACGTAACGAGTTCTGATTAGGCCAGCGCTTCCCGTGTTGTGATTGGACAGCAGCTTAGCGAACTTTGCCTGGCACTTTGTCCCTCCTCTTACCATATCGGGGAGATGCAAGCGCTGAATGCGAGCTCTTCTCCACGTGGGAGAGCAACGAGACCACGCCCCCTATTTTGCGTGTTCTTGTGGGCGGAGCGTTAGTCAGTTAATCACAGCAGGAAGTGCAGCGGTGTAGTCCAAACCGGCCATTCGTAGTCCAAACCGGCCGCTCGTAGTCCAAACCGGCCGCTCGTAGTCCAAACCGGCCGCTCGTAGTCCAAACCGGCCGCTCGTAGTCCAAACCGGCCGTTTGTAGTCCAAACCGGCCGTTGGTAGTCCAAACCGGCCGCTCGTAGTCCAAACCGGCCGCTCGTAGTCCAAACCGGCCGTTTGTAGTCCAAACCGGCCGCTCGTAGTCCAAACCGGCCGTTTGTAGTCCAAACCGGCCGCTCGTAGTCCAAACCGGCCGTTTGTAGTCCAAACCGGCCGTTCGTAGTCCAAACCGGCCGCTCGTAGTCCAAACCGGCCGCTCGTAGTCCAAACCGGCCGTTTGTAGTCCAAACCGGCCGCTCGTAGTCCAAACCGGCCGTTTGTAGTCCAAACCGGCCGCTCGTAGTCCAAACCGGCCGTTTGTAGTCCAAACCGGCCGTTGGTAGTCCAAACCGGCCGCTCGTAGTCCAAACCGGCCGTTTGTAGTCCAAACCGGCCGCTCGTAGTCCAAACCGGCCGTTTGTAGTCCAAACCGGCCGTTGGTAGTCCAAACCGGCCGCTCGTAGTCCACACCGGCCGCTCGTAGTCCAAACCGGCCGCTCGTAGTCCACACCGGCCGCTCGTAGTCCAAACCGGCCGCTCGTAGTCCACACCGGCCGCTCGTAGTCCAAACCGGCCGCTCGTAGTCCACACCGGCCGCTCGTAGTCCACACCGGCCGCTCGTAGTCCACACCGGCCGCTCGTAGTCCACACCGGCCGCTCGTAGTCCAAACCGGCCGCTCGTAGTCCACACCGGCCGCTCGTAGTCCACACCGGCCGCTCGTAGTCCACACCGGCCGCTCGTAGTCCACACCGGCCGCTCGTAGTCCAAACCGGCCGCTCGTAGTCCACACCGGCCGCTCGTAGTCCACACCGGCCGCTCGTAGTCCACACCGGCCGCTCGTAGTCCAAACCGGCCGCTCGTAGTCCAAACCGGCCGCCCGTAGTCCAAACCGGCCGCTCGTAGTCCAAACCGGCCGCTCGCTGTCGGCTTTGAAAGGGAACTTCTGTTAAATAAAATATCTCGCTTGGCATTGAACTTTGAGCTTTATAATCTTACAGGTATTATTTATGCTCTAACAGCAACATTACAGACTAACTAAAGTTTGAAAGATGGGATCGCAAAGAACAGGACCTTTAAGACTTCCATCACGAGGGTCAATCAATGACCTGCAGGCATTTTTGGTCAATGATTTGAGTCTTGATTTCAGGCTGGCATCTTCTCACATGATCCTGAGACCCTGGCCTGAATACGTGCCCAAAGTTTGAGGCAGACCCAGTCCTTTAATGGGATAGTGCCTTGGTGTACCAATCCCAAGCTAACCCTCATTACTAGATCCGACACCAGGCCCAGTTTTTGAGTTCCATGCCTGGTCGGTCAGCCCTTATACTGGGCTAGATATGGTGTTATTCCCCTTACTCATTTTCAAGTCATTTTGTCTTGTTTCTAGTCTAAATTAGCCTGCCTTGGTCATCCTCAGCTCTAGTCAGAATATGAGTCTGAGTCTCCATGGGGCTGTGATTATGGGGTGTGTTTCAACTCAACCAGGAAAGACCTTGATTGGACAGACCGACAACCAATCAGAGCAACGAAGCGATGCATTGTCAAACGTCAACAGAGCTCAACTGCACTGTTACAAAGTCCGTGTTTTTTTTGTCCACGGGTTGAAGCGACTATTATATGATATATAGACCCATGAGTGCGAATTTTAGCAGCAACCTTGCCAAAATAACACACATTTTATCCCCCCAACACCTTTTTTTTTCCGGTGAACTCCCCCGAGAAGCTATTGTTCAGGGCTAGTAGTTGGCGGGTTTTGTTGTAAAAACTTGGCAACCCTGACTGAACGCGCTGGAATAAACGATCTTTGCCGGTATTGTAAAAAAAGACCAGAATTTAATGATACACAGAGCACTTACCCAACATGATCATCATTTCTGAGAGAAATAGTGAAGGTGATGCAGATATGAACAAGCTCTCCGTTTAGGATTAGAACAAATATAACCCAAGCCCCTTTGATGACGAGATGATTACGCTACTGTTGATCATCTGTCCGTCATCGGCTAAAGCCCGCCCTGATGATCTCATTGGTCAGTTTCTGTTGATCATCTGTCCGTCATCGGCTAAAGCCCGCCCTGATGATCTCATTGGTCAGTTTCTGTTGATCATCTGTCCGTCATCGGCTAAAGCCCGCCCTGATGATCTCATTGGTCAGTTTCTGTCGATCATCTGTCCGTCATCGGCTAAAGCCCGCCCTGATGATCTCATTGGTCAGTTTCTGTCGATCATCTGTCCGTCATCGGCTAAAGCCCGCCCTGATGATCTCATTGGTCAGTTTCTGTCGATCATCTGTCCGTCATCGTCTAAAGCCCGCCCTGATGATCTCATTGGTCAGTTTCTGTCGATCATCTGTCCGTCATCGGCTAAAGCCCGCCCTGATGATCTCATTGGTCAGTTTCTGTTCGGGGTTAATTACTCCTCTATGGAGCGAGGCCAGACCGAATCGCCCGACCTAAACATTTTGTGGGTAGGGCTGAGGACCCACCCACACGGAGACGCGTTTAGCGATATACGTATACATTTTGTACCGTATCAGCGTTTCGTCCGCACGGATCCGGCGTTTTTGAAGCATGAATCCGATATTTTTCGAAACCGGGTCCCAAAGCGGATAAATCTGAAAACGATCATCTTCCGTTTTCGTGTGTACAGCGAATCCGTATATTTTCTGAAACGTTGATGTCATCACACTACGTCCGGCACGGTGAAGAGTTACGGGATACAACTACGGCACTGGTCATGAGCTCATCAATATCGCCTCATTTAATGATCGTATCTGCATTACTGTACGGGTATGTTTAGGGTTGGGGTAGGCGTTAATAAAACACATCTGTTAAGTAGCAAATGTATTTATTGTTATTTTATTGTGAGATTTCGCCTCACCGCCGACCACTGCTATACCCCTGTTAGCCACAACTCTTCTTCTCCGTTTTTAGTGTATTTCTGTGGCAGAATTACAGCGCCACACACTGGCCTGGCATGCAAACCACAGCGTTTTTAGTCAGTTTGGGTAATCTCGAGTGGACGCAGATATTTTTTGAAACAAGGGAAAAAAAAGATTGGATTGGGAAAGCGCTGGCTTCGTGTGGACGGGGCCTAAGTTCGACTGGCATCCAGGATAAGTCTAAATATGTAACAATTGTTAAATCAAGATGCATTTACTATATAAGTAAAACAACATTTTGTGATAAATGAAACCAAAATGAGTTTTTGCTTAAAACAGGCAAAATTATCTGCCAATGGGGTGAGAAAAATCTTGTTTTCGTCCCAATCAGAAATAAGATTATTTTTCATGTTTTAAGCAAAAATATCTTAGGTCATTTTACTTATCTGTCACCTTTGGCTTGCTCAGTTGGGGACACTAACATTATGATCCAAGTTATTCAACTAAATATCCAAATAAAATGAATTAATTAGGTTTTATTTAATTCTCTAAACTATAATAGTGATCTGCCAACATTGTCTCTCTCTGATAAATTAAAATAAGCTGATAACATCACTGTTTACTCCAGAACGACTGTACAGCCAAATCTAATTCTGCTGCAGTATTGTCCTGTTTAACACTGAAGTAGTGATGTTATGTATGACACTGAAGCTTCGATGCGCGTATTGCGTATGTGAGACCATTTCAAGTGAAGCTCCGTATCGGGGTGTGTATTGGTTTCCCAGAGTCACGTGATCGATGACAAATGAAGCCTCACTTTCTGTCCAATCACGTGCGCGTTTCGCTTTGCGTCTCAGAAGGTTCGAACTTCAGATCGAGTTGTTGGCTCAGTCAGTCTGATTGATGTATTTGCGAGGAGAGTGCTGTACTTTAAAAGTTAATCAATAAATGTCATTTAGATAACCAAAATGTAGTTGTCACTATTTATTTCTTTGTCTCTTTTTCTTTTTTTTTTGGTAAAACATTTGCTTTTTTTAGGTAATTCGGTGTTAGTGTTTGTATTTAGAGTAATTGAAAAGAAAAGAGTAATGGCCGGCATTTCCCTATCTGGGTATATTTTGAGTTTACAGCTTTCAATGTGTGTATGCTTTACAAAATAAATAAATGGGGAACTACTGTCTAAGAGAAGAAATAGACTCTGTAAAACAGCTTTTATGTCTTAATAAAAATAATTCAAAACTTTATCACTTTTCTGTCATTCACTGTACACAAGTATTATCATTCCTAAGTGTCATAAGCACATTTAATGATCATATCACACAATGGCCTTATTCACTGTGTGTGGAGAGAATATGCCTACATTAGATCTTGAATCACATATAAAGCTCATATATTTTATTGTCACACTTTAATTGGTAAATTCATTTATTTAATGGACAAATTAAACACAAACATGTAAGGCTTTTATTTGTACACATAGCATTGAAACGGTAGAGTGTGATGTGATTGCTTTATCGGACAGAGCTTCGATCTTCCACAGGCTTCTGTCCGCTTTATTTTAAATAAGCACCAGATGGCGCTGTTCTTGACACTCGCGACGCTTCGAATCTTTTCCCGAAACAGTCAGGGTAACGCCTCACTGCTTCATGAGGCTTCATTTCCCCATCCCTACACTGAAGCTGCTCTGACACAATCGGCGTTGGAGAAGAGCAATAGAAATAAAGATGACTGATTGATTGACGAGAACAGACAAAGGACTAGAAGTACTAAAGCAAACAAGGCTAATGAGATAATTAATTGGACGACAGGTGGACTGAATAAGGCTACCAATAGAACAAACTAGAAACTTGGTCAAAGGACAAGACGGAGAAAAAAATAAGACACACACTTTACACTCGGTGTGCATTACAAGATATTAATGTGCGATGTGGAGGCAAATATCCACCCGAATTGCTGATTATCACACGTTTACCATGATCACTGTCATTGATGCAGCTTCCAACCAAACATACGATTATAGTTTCTATCAATGTTTTGAAATAGTTTTTATTTTTATTTTATTTTAAGTGTTTCTTTATATATATATGTGGTGTACTTCAATAACGAGGCAAGGCACGCGTTTTACTCTTTATCAGTGAAGAGGGGTGAACACATGATAACTCTACATCAGGGCATTACAGACACGACTTCCTGTATCTATAACATGCGCAGAGGGTACCCCAATACTAACTATGGCAAGTCTTCAGGCCCAACCTTAATGCACATATTAATAGTATCAAATACACCACATTACCTCCCCTTTTTAAAATTAAAGGTAATTTCAACATAGTGCAATAGCATAACACCAACTTTAACTACCCCTCTTACACATAATAGTAATTTCACTCCGGTTAACTAAATGAACCATGCTTAACCTTACAATTAACTCAACCCTCTTTAATAACTGCACAAGTCCAGTATTATACTATATTTAATCTCTGTAACGTGACGGTCGCTTAGTTATGCGCTCCGAGCGCCTCAAAGTCACTGTCTCTGGATCAGACAACTTGGGCTGGTCCAGCGTAACAGGTGGTATGGCAGGTGTTGCAGAGACTGGCACATCAAAGTCCCCCTCCTGCTCAGCTGACTGGGTTGCTCCTTGAGGCTCTGGCTCTGAAACGCCCTGAGGGTATCGAGGTCGCAACTGGTCTCCGTGACGCCTGTACACTTGGTCAGTTAACCTTCCCTGCACCCGGTACGACACCGGACCGGTCTGTTGTGTAACTACCCCTGGGATCCATTTGGGTTTATCTCCTGCAGTATTGCGTAGATACACAGGATCATCCACATCAAACTGTCTCTCAGCAGCCCTACTGTCATGTTCTTCCTTCTGCTGATACTGTCTCCTTCTCACTCTCATGGCGATGTTTGGCTTTAGAAAGTCCAGCCGCGAACGTACATGCCTCTTCAGGTGCTGTGTGCTGAATAACGGCTCCAATTCCGTATGCTGAAGCATCACATGCGAGAGAAAGCGGCAGGCTCGGATCATAGTGAACTAACACCTGGTCACTGGCTAACATTTCTTTGCACTTATCAAAAGCGCTCTGCTCCACCTTACTCCACCCCTATTTTGTTTGGTCCTTCAGCAGTCTGTAAAGTGGGGCCAAAACAGTACTTTGCTGCGGCAAAAAACGACCATAATAGTTCACTAACCCCAGGAAAGCTCTGAGCTCTTTGATGTTTGTGGGTGTTGGAGCATCATGTACGGCTCTGACCTTATCTTTAGAAGGGTAAACTCCTTTTCCATCCAACATGTGACCTAGGTATTCGATTTCTGTTTTCCCAAAGTCACACTTCGCTTTCTTTACTCTCAGGCCATTTTTCTGCAACCGCTGTAGAACTCTGTCCAGGTTCGTCAGATGCTCAGTTTCGTCCTTGCCCATCACCAGCAGATCATCCAAATAGACCACGACGTTGAGGTCCTTCATCACGTTCTCCATGATCCTTTGGAAAATACTGACAGCAGAATTAATGCCAAAGCAAAGCCGATTGTATACAAACAGTCCCTTATGCGTGTTCACTGTTGTATATTTTTTTGACTCGTCATCCAGAAGGACTTGTTGGTAAGCGGCTGCCAGGTCAATTTTGGAAAATATCTTTCCCCCACATAATGCTGCCAGCACCTCTTCAATGCGTGGTAGTGGGTATGTTTCAGTGTTTGTAGCCATGTTCACAGTTACCTTATAATCGCCGCACAAGCGGAGTCCACCATCCCGTTTGGCTACAGGGACCACTGGAGCAGCCCACTCGCTGTGCTTCACAGGGCTGATAACACCATCTTTTTCCAGGCGCTCCAATTCTTTTTCTACCCTTTCTTTCATTGCGAAGGGCAGGACACGGGCTTTATGGAACCTTGGAACTGCGTCAGGCTTTACAGAAATTGCTGCTTTAATACCTTTTAATGTCCCCAACTCGTCTTTGAAAACATCCGCATATTTATCTAACACATCTTGGATAGACTTGGATTTAGTTGTTGGGTGCGAAACGCTTTCCACGACTTTTTTAACTGTTTTCCAGTTCAGCTTGATTTTATCCAGCCATTCACGCCCACACAGCGAAGGACCTCCACCAGCCACTACTACGAGCGGTAGATCAGCAATCTGATTTCCATAAGTCACTCTTGCAATGAACTGTCCTTTCACTGGAATGGTCTCTCCTGAATAACCCTTCAGCGTGACGCTGCTGCCCTCCAGTGGCACATGTGAGAATGACTGCTCATACACATTTTCTGAGATAATGCTGACTCCTGCTCCTGTGTCAATTTCAATCGGCACTTGTTTTCCATTTACATCAAAAATGGCCCTGTATGGCCCTCAGCCAGCCCCACTTGCACTGAACACTGAAAACATCAGAATGTCGTCTTCTATCTCGTCAGCCTGTACGTAGCCTGTCATTGCTTCTTTTCGCTCACTGTTTCTCTTTCCCTTTTTCTCGAGCCCCTCACGTGTCCGCCCTCGAGCCCTACATGCTTTCTGAATATGCCCGACTTTGCCACATTTATGACATTTTATATTTTTGTAGTAACAATCACTGGCGCTATGATTCTTTCCTTTACATCTATAGCATCCCTCTTGTTTTGCCGGCGAGAGCCATCTCCCCTTTACCTTGTGAACAGCGGTGACATCATCACCTTTCCGCAACTGCTGCGCATCTCGGTGGGCTGTCTCCATGTTAACAGCTAGCTCCACAGCTCTCGCAAAAGTCAGCCTATCCTCTGAGAGTAACTTGCGCTGGCATGCCTCAGAACTGACTCCGCTGACAAATCCATCACGTAGAGCTTCATCCAGCTTGTCTCCGAAATCACAGTTCGCAGCGAGTTGGCGCAGCTCAGCAGCATACTCCGTCACTGTCTGGCCGCTTTTCTGGACACATTTACGGTACCTGAATCGTTCGGCGATGACCAATGGTTTAGGTTCATAGTAATCCTTTAGAATGGTCACAATCTGATTAAAAGTTTTGTCCTTTGGCTTGACAGGCTGGACTAGGTTTCGTAGAAGGCCATATGTTGCTGCGCCGACCGAGCTCAACAATATTGGAACTTTTTTTCCATCATTGACTTCATGAGCTTCGAACAGCAACTCCATGCGCTCGACGTATGCAGACCACATTTCATGTTCAGGCTTGAACTCGTCCGGTCTTTGGGAAAAGTATGCCATTTCACGAACTAAACCGATTTTCCTCGTCGCCAATTATGTGGTGTACTTCAATAACGAGGCAAGGCACGCGTTTTACTCTTTATCAGTGAAGAGGGGTGAACACATGATAACTCTACATCAGGGCATTACAGACACGACTTCCTGTATCTATAACATGCGCAGAGGGTACCCCAATACTAACTATGGCAAGTCTTCAGGCCCAACCTTAATGCAAATATTAATAGTATCAAATACACCACACTACCCATCACACACATTCACTTACACACACTCTCACTTGCACACGCACACACACACACACATAACCCTTGCCCTAAACCTGCCCACCGCTCTCTCTTACACACACACACAAACATTAACCCTAAACTTACCCATCACACACATTCACTTACACACACTCTCTCACTCACTCACACAAACACACACACACCCTTCTGGTCAGTGCATCGCCTTTGGGCAAGAAAGGAGAAAACAAACAAACAAATAAACCACAGAAGGGATTTTTTCCAGATCTGGGAGGAGCAGAAGGAGAATTAATCCTCAACATCAGTGTGTGCTGTCAGAGAACAAACACACACACAGAGAAATCAGCACATCCACAGGTGAGAGACTCGGAGTCTGAGACGGTTTACACTGACAATGGCAGGATTGATTTAGCTGAGTTTATGTGTTGGCTGATTTAGCCGAGTTTATGTGTTGGCTGATTTAGCTGAGTTTATGTGTTGGCTGATTTAGCTGAGTTTATGTGTTGACTGATTTAGCTGAGTTTATGTGTTGACTGATTTAGCTGAGTTTATGTGTTGACTGATTTAGCTGAGTTTATGTGTTGACTGATTTAGCAGAGTTTATGTGTTGACTGATTTAGCTGAGTTTATGTGTCGGCTGATTTAGCTGAGTTTATGTGTTGACTGATTTAGCTGAGTTTATGTGTTGACTGATTTAGCTGAGTTTATGTGTTGACTGATTCAGCTGAGTTTATGTGTTGACTGATTTAGCTGAGTTTATGTGTTGGCTGATTTAGCTGAGTTTATGTGTTGGCTGATTTAGCTGAGTTTATGTGTTGGCTGATTTAGCTGAGTTTATGTGTTGACTGATTTAGCTGAGTTTATGTGTTGACTGATTTAGCCGAGTTTATGTGTTGACTGATTTAGCCGAGTTTATGTGTTGGCTGATTTAGCTGAGTTTATGTGTTGACTGATTTAGCTGAGTTTATGTGTTAGCTGATTTAGCTGAGTTTATGTGTTGACTGATTTAGCTGAGTTTATGTGTTGACTGATTTAGCTGAGTTTATGTGTTGACTGATTTAGCCGAGTTTATGTGTTGGCTGATTTAGCTGAGTTTATGTGTTGGCTGATTTAGCTGAGTTTATGTGTTAGCTGATTTAGCTGAGTTTATGTGTTGACTGATTTAGCTGAGTTTATGTGTTGACTGATTTAGCTGAGTTTATGTGTTGACTGATTTAGCTGAGTTTATGTGTTGGCTGATTTAGCTGAGTTTATGTGTTGACTGATTTAGCTGAGTTTATGTGTTGACTGATTTAGCTGAGTTTATGTGTCGACTGATTTAGCTGAGTTTATGTGTTGACTGATTTAGCCGAGTTTATGTGTTGACTGATTTAGCTGAGTTTATGTGTTGACTGATTTAGCTGAGTTTATGTGTTGACTGATTTAGCTGAGTTTATGTGTTGGCTGATTTAGCTGAGTTTATGTGTTGACTGATTCAGCTGAGTTTATGTGTTGACTGATTTAGCTGAGTTTATGTGTTGGCTGATTTAGCTGAGTTTATGTGTTGGCTGATTTAGCTGAGTTTATGTGTTGGCTGATTTAGCTGAGTTTATGTGTTGACTGATTTAGCTGAGTTTATGTGTTGACTGATTTAGCCGAGTTTATGTGTTGACTGATTTAGCTGAGTTTATGTGTTGACTGATTTAGCCGAGTTTATGTGTTGGCTGATTTAGCTGAGTTTATGTGTTGGCTGATTTAGCTGAGTTTATGTGTTGGCTGATTTAGCCGAGTTTATGTGTTGGCTGATTTAGCTGAGTTTATGTGTTGACTGATTTAGCTGAGTTTATGTGTTGACTGATTTAGCTGAGTTTATGTGTTGACTGATTTAGCTGAGTTTATGTGTTGGCTGATTTAGCTGAGTTTATGTGTTGACTGATTCAGCTGAGTTTATGTGTTGACTGATTTAGCTGAGTTTATGTGTTGGCTGATTTAGCTGAGTTTATGTGTTGGCTGATTTAGCTGAGTTTATGTGTTGGCTGATTTAGCTGAGTTTATGTGTTGACTGATTTAGCTGAGTTTATGTGTTGACTGATTTAGCCGAGTTTATGTGTTGACTGATTTAGCTGAGTTTATGTGTTGACTGATTTAGCCGAGTTTATGTGTTGGCTGATTTAGCTGAGTTTATGTGTTGGCTGATTTAGCTGAGTTTATGTGTTGGCTGATTTAGCCGAGTTTATGTGTTGGCTGATTTAGCTGAGTTTATGTGTTGGCTGATTTAGCTGAGTTTATGTGTTGACTGATTTAGCTGAGTTTATGTGTTGACTGATTTAGCTGAGTTTATGTGTTGGCTGATTTAGCCGAGTTTATGTGTTGACTGATTTAGCTGAGTTTATGTGTTGGCTGATTTAGCTGAGTTTATGTGTTGGCTGATTTAGCTGAGTTTATGTGTTGGCTGATTTAGCTGAGTTTATGTGTTGGCTGATTTAGCCGAGTTTATGTGTTGACTGATTTAGCCGAGTTTATGTGTTGACTGATTTAGCTGAGTTTATGTGTCGGCTGATTTAGCTGAGTTTATGTGTTGACTGATTTAGCCGAGTTTGTGTGTTGACTGATTTAGCTGAGTTTATGTGTTGGCTGATTTAGCTGAGTTTATGTGTTGACTGATTTAGCCGAGTTTATGTGTTGACTGATTTAGCCGAGTTTATGTGTTGACTGATTTAGCCGAGTTTGTGTGTTGACTGATTTAGCTGAGTTTATGTGTCGGCTGATTTAGCTGAGTTTATGTGTTGACTGATTTAGCCGAGTTTATGTGTTGACTGATTTAGCCGAGTTTGTGTGTTGACTGATTTAGCTGAGTTTATGTGTCGGCTGATTTAGCTGAGTTTATGTGTTGACTGATTTAGCCGAGTTTATGTGTTGACTGATTTAGCTGAGTTTATGTGTTGGCTGATTTAGCTGAGTTTATGTGTTGACTGATTTAGCTGAGTTTATGTGTTGACTGATTTAGCCGAGTTTGTGTGTTGACTGATTTAGCTGAGTTTATGTGTTGACTGATTTAGCTGAGTTTATGTGTTGGCTGATTTAGCTGAGTTTATGTGTTGGCTGATTTAGCTGAGTTTATGTGTTGGCTGATTTAGCTGAGTTTATGTGTCGGCTGATTTAGCCGAGTTTATGTGTTGACTGATTTAGCCGAGTTTATGTGTTGACTGATTTAGCTGAGTTTATGTGTCGGCTGATTTAGCCGAGTTTATGTGTTGACTGATTTAGCCGAGTTTGTGTGTTGACTGATTTAGCCGAGTTTATGTGTTGACTGATTTAGCTGAGTTTATGTGTTGGCTGATTTAGCTGAGTTTATGTGTTGGCTGATTTAGCTGAGTTTATGTGTTGACTGATTTAGCTGAGTTTATGTGTTGGCTGATTTAGCTGAGTTTATGTGTTGACTGATTTAGCTGAGTTTATGTGTTGTCTGATTTAGCCGAGTTTATGTGTTGACTGATTTAGCTGAGTTTATGTGTTGACTGATTTAGCTGAGTTTATGTGTTGACTGATTTAGCCGAGTTTATGTGTCGACTGATTTAGCTGAGTTTATGTGTTGACTGATTTAGCTGAGTTTATGTGTTGACTGATTTAGCTGAGTTTATGTGTTGACTGATTTAGCTGAGTTTGTGTGTTGACTGATTTAGCCGAGTTTATGTGTCGACTGATTTAGCTGAGTTTATGTGTTGACTGATTTAGCTGAGTTTATGTGTTGACTGATTTAGCTGAGTTTATGTGTTGACTGATTTAGCTGAGTTTATGTGTTGACTGATTTAGCTGAGTTTATGTGTTGACTGATTTAGCTGAGTTTATGTGTTGACTGATTTAGCCGAGTTTATGTGTTGACTGATTTAGCTGAGTTTATGTGTTGACTGATTTAGCTGAGTTTATGTGTTGGCTGATTTAGCTGAGTTTATGTGTTGGCTGATTTAGCTGAGTTTATGTGTTGACTGATTTAGCTGAGTTTATGTGTTGGCTGATTTAGCTGAGTTTATGTGTTGACTGATTTAGCTGAGTTTATGTGTTGGCTGATTTAGCTGAGTTTATGTGTTGACTGATTTAGCTGAGTTTATGTGTTGGCTGATTTAGCTGAGTTTATGTGTTGTCTGATTTAGCCGAGTTTATGTGTCGACTGATTTAGCTGAGTTTATGTGTTGGCTGATTTAGCTGAGTTTATGTGTTGTCTGATTTAGCCGAGTTTATGTGTTGTCTGATTTAGCCGAGTTTATGTGTTGGCTGATTTAGCTGAGTTTATGTGTTGACTGATTTAGCTGAGTTTATGTGTTGTGTGATTTAGCTGAGTTTATGTGTTGGCTGATTTAGCTGAGTTTATGTGTTGACTGATTTAGCTGAGTTTATGTGTTGACTGATTTAGCTGAGTTTATGTGTTGGCTGATTTAGCCGAGTTTATGTGTTGGCTGATTTAGCTGAGTTTATGTGTTGACTGATTTAGCTGAGTTTATGTGTTGTCTGATTTAGCCGAGTTTATGTGTTGTCTGATTTAGCCGAGTTTATGTGTTGGCTGATTTAGCTGAGTTTATGTGTTGACTGATTTAGCTGAGTTTATGTGTTGGCTGATTTAGCTGAGTTTATGTGTTGGCTGATTTAGCTGAGTTTATGTGTTGACTGATATAGCTGAGTTTATGTGTTGACTGATTTAGCCGAGTTTATGTGTTGTCTGATTTAGCCGAGTTTATGTGTTGGCTGATTTAGCCGAGTTTATGTGTTGTCTGATTTAGCCGAGTTTATGTGTTGGCTCCCATACGGAAATGTAATATATGTCTATATATGAAATATCAATATATGCGATATATGTGATATATAAAGTAAAAACATATATGAACATATTAGAAATTGGAACAATTCCATATATTGACATATATATGTATCCCATATATTATATATGTTAATGTATGTATAAAACATATTTTGACATATAGGTCTCATATATGAAATATCCTTATATGCTCATATAGAGTAAAATCATAAATGCACATATATGCACAGCATCAGAAATTCCATATATTGACATATATCTTTAGTCCACATATTATATATGTTTAAATTATATATGTGACAAATCAGTATCACTGTCAAATGCTGTAGAGTCTTAAAATCTATACTATGTATTAAACAAATGACATTTAAAATATAAAATATTTATAATGTTACTTATTGTCAGGTTAGGCAAGAGATGAAGGACTCAAGGGTGCAGAGGTTAATGGGCTTTTTATTAGACTTAAAAAATAAACAATCGAAACAAACAAACCCCTTCATGCTTGTAACTGGCTCGCCTTCGTTTTTTATACAATAAGAAATCCTCAAAAACACGGGAATTCACTTTTGCCAATAGTTTGTGTTCAAACTAACTGTAAGATTCTCAATGAGGGAGTGAAAATAAATTGTATCTATTTAACCACTGAATGAGATAACATAGTAACAATTAGCACATGGATGGAAATCCAAGACAACATTGTGCATATCAAAGCTCAACACTATAAGTAAACAAATAAACAGTAAATCAATTTCAAAACCCAAAATACTAGTGATACACAAACAAAAAACAGTACCAAACAATTCAAAATGCCCTAGAGGGAAAAGGATATACAGTCTATAATGCAAGTCTATTGAGTGTTGTAGAAGTCCCAGTCCTAGCAGGCAATGAAGATATACAATCCTAAATCCCAGATAAAGCACTGGCACAATCCAACACAGGTAAGAAGTAGGTATCAGTGCACTCAAGCCCCATAACAGAGTCCTCTGCAAGCTTCTCTGCAAACTTCCAAACACTATGAATTAACATGTTTATGGGTACATAAAAATGTGCATTTGAATAAGATTGTAAAGCATTAGAATGTACAATTCACTTAACTCTCAAACACAATGTGATTCCAGGCATTTTCACCCATTCTCCATTGCCATGCCTCTCCTCTATGCTACTCGTAACCTTAAAACCACTTCCTCCCTCTGTTGCCCTCTAGAGGACAGGATGAAAAATGTCACCCATGTACCAGAGTAACCGTTACATGGAACACAGAACAAAACATGAAAGTACACGCCATGGCTATGATGAGCACAAGCCGCATGCTAATCAAATAACCCTAAACACATGGACAAAAGAGTGTATACTGCCCAAGCAAAACTAGATGCTCACACGAGACCAAGCGAATGCTCAAACTGTACACCTACAACGGGGAGAAAAACACACATGGAGCTTTTAATGTCCGAAGCCTGAACCAAAACCAAATTATGAAATGCCAGGATTCAAACACCACTATATAAATCCATATAAAATCCTATACAAGCATACTGAATGTTTGCATATATTATGTTTAAATAAACTTACATATATAAATTCAACATATATTGTTTACATATATGGCATTAACATACAGTACCATATAAAAAATCATCATATAAATAATTTTAATATATGTATATATAATAATTATTCTATGGGTATTTCATACATGGTATAAACCTATATCTTCATATATCATGAGAATGTATATATGGGCTAATAATGTATTGCCTTATATGAAACATATATGACATCACTACTCGGATATAGGGACATATATGTACATATATTACATTTCCGTATGGGCTGATTTAGCCGAGTTTATGTGTTGGCTGATTTAGCCGAGTTTATGTGTTGACTGATTTAGCTGAGTTTATGTGTTGACTGATTTAGCCGAGTTTATGTGTCGACTGATTTAGCCGAGTTTATGTGTTGACTGATTTAGCTGAGTTTATGTGTTGGCTGATTTAGCTGAGTTTATGTGTTGGCTGATTTAGCCGAGTTTATGTGTTGGCTGATTTAGCTGAGTTTATGTGTTGGCTGATTTAGCCGAGTTTATGTGTCGACTGATTTAGCTGAGTTTATGTGTTGGCTGATTTAGCTGAGTTTATGTGTTGACTGATTTAGCTGAGTTTATGTGTTGACTGATTTAGCTGAGTTTATGTGTTGACTGATTTAGCTGAGTTTATGTGTTGGCTGATTTAGCTGAGTTTATGTGTTGGCTGATTTAGCTGAGTTTATGTGTTGGCTGATTTAGCCGAGTTTATGTGTCGACTGATTTAGCTGAGTTTATGTGTTGGCTGATTTAGCTGAGTTTATGTGTTGACTGATTTAGCTGAGTTTATGTGTTGACTGATTTAGCTGAGTTTATGTGTTGACTGATTTAGCTGAGTTTATGTGTTGGCTGATTTAGCTGAGTTTATGTGTTGACTGATTTAGCTGAGTTTATGTGTTGGCTGATTTAGCCGAGTTTATGTGTTGACTGATTTAGCCGAGTTTATGTGTTGACTGATTTAGCTGAGTTTATGTGTTGGCTGATTTAGCTGAGTTTATGTGTTGACTGATTTAGCTGAGTTTATGTGTTGACTGATTTAGCTGAGTTTATGTGTTGACTGATTTAGCTGAGTTTATGTGTCGACTGATTTAGCTGAGTTTATGTGTTGACTGATTTAGCTGAGTTTATGTGTTGACTGATTTAGCTGAGTTTATGTGTTGACTGATTTAGCTGAGTTTATGTGTTGACTGATTTAGCTGAGTTTATGTGTTGACTGATTTAGCTGAGTTTATGTGTTGACTGATTTAGCTGAGTTTATGTGTCGGCTGATTTAGCTGAGTTTATGTGTTGACTGATTTAGCAGAGTTTATGTGTTGACTGATTTAGCTGAGTTTATGTGTCGGCTGATTTAGCTGAGTTTATGTGTTGACTGATTTAGCTGAGTTTATGTGTTGACTGATTTAGCTGAGTTTATGTGTCGGCTGATTTAGCTGAGTTTATGTGTTGACTGATTTAGCTGAGTTTATGTGTTGACTGATTTAGCTGAGTTTATGTGTCAGCTGATTTAGCTGAGTTTATGTGTTGACTGATTTAGCTGAGTTTATGTGTCGGCTGATTTAGCTGAGTTTATGTGTCGACTGATTTAGCTGAGTTTATGTGTTGACTGATTTAGCTGAGTTTATGTGTTGACTGATTTAGCTGAGTTTATGTGTTGACTGATTTAGCTGAGTTTATGTGTTGACTGATTTAGCTGAGTTTATGTGTTGACTGATTTAGCTGAGTTTATGTGTTGACTGATTTAGCAGAGTTTATGTGTTGACTGATTTAGCTGAGTTTATGTGTCGGCTGATTTAGCTGAGTTTATGTGTTGACTGATTTAGCTGAGTTTATGTGTTGACTGATTTAGCTGAGTTTATGTGTCGGCTGATTTAGCTGAGTTTATGTGTTGACTGATTTAGCTGAGTTTATGTGTTGACTGATTTAGCTGAGTTTATGTGTCAGCTGATTTAGCTGAGTTTATGTGTTGACTGATTTAGCTGAGTTTATGTGTCGGCTGATTTAGCTGAGTTTATGTGTTGACTGATTTAGCTGAGTTTATGTGTTGACTGATTTAGCTGAGTTTATGTGTTTGCTGATTTAGCTGAGTTTATGTGTTGACTGATTTAGCTGAGTTTATGTGTTGACTGATTTAGCTGAGTTTATGTGTCGGCTGATTTAGCTGAGTTTATGTGTTGACTGATTTAGCTGAGTTTATGTGTCGGCTGATTTAGCTGAGTTTATGTGTTGACTGATTTAGCTGAGTTTATGTGTTGACTGATTTAGCTGAGTTTATGTGTTTGCTGATTTAGCTGAGTTTATGTGTTGACTGATTTAGCTGAGTTTATGTGTTGACTGATTTAGCTGAGTTTATGTGTCGGCTGATTTAGCTGAGTTTATGTGTTGACTGATTTAGCTGAGTTTATGTGTTGACTGATTTAGCTGAGTTTATGTGTCGGCTGATTTAGCTGAGTTTATGTGTTGACTGATTTAGCTGAGTTTATGTGTCGGCTGATTTAGCTGAGTTTATGTGTTGACTGATTTAGCTGAGTTTATGTGTTGACTGATTTAGCTGAGTTTATGTGTTGACTGATTTAGCTGAGTTTATGTGTCGGCTGATTTAGCCGAGTTTATGTGTTGACTGATTTAGCTGAGTTTATGTGTTGACTGATTTAGCTGAGTTTATGTGTCGGCTGATTTAGCTGAGTTTATGTGTCGGCTGATTTAGCTGAGTTTATGTGTTGACTGATTTAGCTGAGTTTATGTGTTGACTGATTTAGCTGAGTTTATGTGTCGGCTGATTTAGCTGAGTTTATGTGTTGACTGATTTAGCTGAGTTTATGTGTTTGCTGATTTAGCTGAGTTTATGTGTTGACTGATTTAGCTGAGTTTATGTGTTGACTGATTTAGCTGAGTTTATGTGTTGGCTGATTTAGCTGAGTTTATGTGTTGGCTGATTTAGCCGAGTTTATGTGTCGGCTGATTTAGCTGAGTTTATGTGTTGACTGATTTAGCTGAGTTTATGTGTTTGCTGATTTAGCTGAGTTTATGTGTTGACTGATTTAGCCGAGTTTATGTGTTGACTGATTTTTTTTTGACTCTGTCTCATCTTTCCCTCAGGAATGGAGAAAATCCCGCTAACGTCTCTCCTGCTCTCAGGTGAGTGAGTGTTTAATGCTGAGCTTCACCGCTTCTGGAGCTCAAAGTGTTAAAACGTCTCAGAGTTTGAGCTTCAGGCAGGAATCAATCCCAAAATCAGAATCAGACCCACAACTTGACTGTTCACTGCAAAAAATGCTCTTCTTCCTCAGTATTTTTGTCTTGTTTCTAGTCCAAACATCTAAAAATTCTTAAAACAAGAAGTATTTACTAGACAAGCAAAAGTAATTGTCTTGTTTTGGGGAAAAATAACTCAAAATGAAGAGTTTTTGCTTAAAATAAGATAAATAATCTGCCAATGGGGTGAGAAAAATAATCTTAATTCAAACAGAAAACAAGATTATTTTTCTCACCCCATTGGCAGATTATTTATCTTATTTTAAGAAAAAACTCTTCATTTTGAGTTACTGTCCCCCAAAACAAGACAATAATTTTTACTTGTAAAGTAAATACTTCTTAATGTAAGAATGTTTAGATATTTTTACTAGAAACAAGACAAAAAAACTGAGTAAGAAAAGCCTTTTTTGCAGTGCAGCCAACAGAGCAAGTGTGAAAGTTGTGTGCGATGGACATTTTAGAGATTAAACATTGTGTTTTTACATTTACATTTAGATTTATGCATTTAGCAGACACTTTTATCCAAAGTGACTTACAACTCAGGAGTACAGGAAGCGATCCGTCAAGAAGAGGCAAAGAAACGCAAAACGTGCCCCAAATAACAAGATTTGTATACTACTCAGAGTAGCAAAAACCAGAAAAGGGAAGAAGAAAAGAGAAATAGAGGAGGAAGAGTTTTATTTTTATTTATTTTTATAAAAAGATTGAGTTTTTTACCTGATCGTTCCACCAACCAGGAACAATGAAATAAATTTTCATGCCACTCTGTGATGGTACCACAAGCCTTCGCTCATTAGCTGAGCGAAGGCTTCTGGTGGGGGTGTAGACTCGTAGGAGTGAGTCGAAGTATGCGGTGCTGAGCTTGTGGAAGATCCATAAGCAAGAGTCAGGGCTTTGAATTTGATCCGGGCAGCGAGTGGTAGCCAATGCAGAGAGATGAATAGAGGTGTGACATGAGCCCTTTTGGGCTCATTGAATACAAGACGTGCCGCAGCGTTCTGGATCATTTGCAGCGGTTTGATTGCACAAGATGGAAGTCCAGCCAGAAGCGCATTGCAATAGTCAAGTCTAGAAATGACCAGGGCTTGGACAAGAAGCTGTGTTGCATGCTCTGTAAGGAACGGTCTGATTTTCCTGATGTTGTGCAACGCAAACCTGCATGACCGAGCTGTCTTTGAGATGTGGTCTTTGAAGGACAGCTGGTCATCAAAGATTACTCCAAGATTTCTGACCGACCCTGAAGGAGTAATCAAAGATGAACCTAGCTGGATGGTAAAATCGTGTTGTATGGTCGGATTAGCAGGGAAGACGACCAGCTCAGTCTTTGCTAGATTGAGCTGCAGGTGATGTTTTTTCATCCATGCCGAGATGTCCGCCAGACAGCTTGAGATTCGTGCAGCTACTGTGGGATCATCTGATTGACATGAGAGGTAGAGCTGTGTGTCATTTGCATAGCAATGGTATGAGAGACCATGTGCCTGAATGATGGCTCTCAATGATGTAGTGTAAATGGAGAAGAGAAGAGGTCCAAGCACTGAGCCCTGAGGAACCCCCGTGGTCAGTTGATGTGTTTTGGATACCTCTCCTCTCCAGGCAACCTTAAAAGACCTACCTGTGAGATAGGACTCAAACCAGTGGAGAGGAGTGATGAGAGGGTGGACAGAAGAATCTGATGATTCACGGTGTCAAAGGCAGCAGACAGATCAAGGAGGATGAGGACTGATGATCTGGATGCAGCTTTAGCCAGCCGCAGGGCTTCAGTAACTGACAGTAATGCCGTCTCAGTTGAGTGGCCCTTTTTGAAGCCTGACTGGTTTACGTCCAGTTGATTAGTCTGTGAGAGGAAAGATGAGACCTGGTTGAACACAACTCTTTCAAGTGTTTTCGCAATGAATGGTAGGAGAGAAACAGGTCTGTAGTTCTCTACAAGTGATGTGTCTAATGTGGGTTTTTTAAGCAGTGGGGTTACCCGAGCCTGCTTGAATGTGGTGGGGAAGATGCCGGTGGAGAGAGATGTGTTGATGATGTGTGTGAGTGCTGGTAAGAGTGTAGGGGAGATGGCTTGTAGGAGATGTGAGGGGATGGGATCTAGAGGGCAGGTAGTGGGATGGCTGGAGAGGAGAAGCTTAGATACTTCGTCCTCAGTGAGTGTAGAGAAGGAGGAGAGAAGATGTTTGGCTGTGGATGTGGCTGATTTGAAATCGTGTGTGTGTGTGTGGAGGTGTGAACTGACTGCTGGTGAGTTTTATCTGTGAAGAAATGGGCAAGATCGTCTGCAGAAAGAGAGGTGGTGGGAGGTGGCGGAGGGGGACAGAGGAGAGAGTTAAAAGTGAAAAGTGTGAAAAGTGTGCGTGAGTCTGAGGTGCTGTTGATTTTTGTGGAAATATGAGGATTTAGCTGTATGGACGTCCTGTGAGAAGGAAATGAGCAGAGATTGGTACTTACTCATAACCAAGGGTTAGAGGGAGTAACGCTAGCTGGTCTAGAAGACAGAGGGCAGATAGTATCTAGACAAGTGGTTAAAGTGGAACATAAAGTGTCTGTTGCAGTGTTGACATCCATAGAGGACAATTGTGTGGGTGACGGAAGAGAGGATGACACAACGGAGGAGAGGTGAGAGGGAGAAAGAGAACTCAGGTTTCGTCTGAAACTAACTGGTAGAGGAGGTGGAAGTGTACGGGTAGTAAGATGTAGATTAAATGTGATGAAGTAATGATCAGAGAAGTGTAAGGGTTTGACCAAAGTGTTTTCTGTAGTGCAGTTGCGTATGTAGACAAGGTCAAGTTGGTTGCCAGATTTGTGTGTGTGTGAGGTAGTAAGAAGTTTGAGATCGAATGAGGAGAGAAGGGAGTGAAAATCTGTAGCATACGGTTTGTCCAGGTGGATGTTGAAATCACCAAGGATTACAAGTGGGCTGCCATCCTCAGGGAATGAGGACAGCAGCACATCTAGTTCCTCAACGAAGGTGCCCCCACAAAAAAGGTGATATAATTGTTTGTAATTATACTATAAAATATAAGCCCAATAGGATAAATTAACAAGGATTTGGGGCACCAACATAATAAAAATCATGAAATTTGAAATATGAGGTGCAAAAAAATGCTTTTCTTACCTGGTATTTTTGTCTGGTTTCCAGTCATATATCTACAAATTCTGAAATCAAGATGTTTTTACCTAATAAGTAAAATCACATAAAACAGAAAATATTTCTCACCCCATTGGCAGATCATTTTGCTTGTTTTAAGCAAAAACTCACTTCAATTTGATTTTTTTGGTAACACTTTACGCTACAGCTGCGTAGTTTATCTACAACTAATGCTTAACTAATGCAGATAATCATGAGGTAATGTATGACTGATGAAGAACTAACACATTTATTAATGATCACTGCATCAGCAACTAATGAACATTCTACATGATTAATAGATTAAGTAATATATGATTTGCTATCAATTAAATGTGTCATTATGTATTAATTCCTTAATAACATGTTGTTTGCTTTAACTAATCATTAGCGATTTACAAAGGTATCATGATGTTATAACTTTACCTGTTAAGGCATATGACTATTAACTAATATGTAATTGTGGTTATGGGTTTTTAATTAATTCTGAGTTAGTTAATAGTCATGTGCCCCAACAAGTAAAGTCAGAACATAATGATACCTTTATAAGTCATTAGCTAATGATTAATTAAAGCAGACACTGGAAGCTGAAAAGCATGGCTTTGACCCAATGTGGTAATTCACATGTTAATTTACATTATTAGTTAATATAATAATAATAATATTATTTGAATGTGAATGTGATGCTGATGAGAGAGTTCACTCAAGCTCAAGTCAACACAAAGACCCTAAAATATGATGCATTTCACTCACTCATATTCTCGCTATAGCTCACGTTAGCAATCCCTCAATGAAGCGTCTGGCTGTTTGAGCTCCTGAAAGTGTGTTGATGAGTGTTGAGATCTGTGTGTATTCGTCTCTCCTCAGCCGTGGTCAGTTTGTCTGCAGGAGCTCTGCGTCAATATTACTTCGGGAATCAGAACCTGAACTGGACTGAGGCTCAGAAATACTGCAGAGACAATTACACAGATCTGGCCACGATCACCAACACACAAGATCAGAATGAGGCGGAGCTGGTTATGAATGGTGGCCCTAACAGTGTGTGGATTGGGCTGAGGAGCACAAAAGACTCATGGATATGGTCTCTGAGTAACCTCACGTTCTACACAGAGAACGAGTTTCAGTACAGGAACTGGGAACCAGGACAACCACAAGGAGATGGAAACTGTGCTTTTATGAATAATAATGGACATTGGCATGATATAACCTGCACTTCCACAATGCCATTCATCTGCTATAATGGTGAGTTCAGCTGTAGAAGCACACACTGAAATGTGCTAAAGGACCAGATTGAGTATTTCCATGTACAATAATAAGACTTGAATGATAATTGCATGAGTGAATTTGTCTTATTGTCCTTATGTTCTTATGTCATTGACCTTAAATATTTTCTTGCTTTTGATAAATTTAATTTCACTAATGTGAGATATTCTCTAATATCACAATATTAGTCAAATGTCTCTCTCTTTTATAGCCAGCAGTAAAGAATTCGTCCCTGTACAGGAGCGGAAGAACTGGACTGAAGCTCAGAGATACTGTAGACTGTATCACACAGATCTGGCCAGTGTGAGGAACGACACTGAGAATGAAGAGATTAAGGACATCATAGCACACAACCCACCGTCACCTAATGATGGAGCCTGGATCGGTCTGCGCAGACTCTGGTTTTGGTCAGATAACAGCACCTCCAGATTCACACACTGGCAAGATGGTGAACCCAATTTCGAAATGCTAAGAGATCAAGTCTGCACCACGATTGATACCAAATACTACCAAGGACGATGGACAGATGAGGATTGTAATTTACCATATCCTTTTGTGTGTTATGACGGTAAGTAGACTCTCACACATACACGATCATCTGAACAAACACTAGTCTACATGTGAAACAGCACAAACTCTCATCAGAGGAAGAGTGCACTACAACTTTAACCCAACACTAATCACACGTGTTCCTGACTGGGTTATTATAGTGGATAGTTCACCTAAAGATTAAAATCCATTTCAGTTCAAACCAAAAGGACCTCAAAACACAAATTAAGATATTTTTAATGAAACCTCCCATGTGTCACATGCATAGACTGTAAAAAAATATGGCTGTAGTGTCCGTGACGTCACCCATAGGATTCTGATAAGCCGTTCGAAGCGTAAAGTAGGGTCGAGCTGGGCGTCGCCATCTTGTGAGCGAGTCATCGCGTGTCACTCCCGGATAACAGAAAATGGGCAAAAAGGCGGGATGTGCGCGGAGCTTAGGTGACGCAATGACTATAGACGGCGGATAAATGGCTATCCACCTGTAACCACGCCCTTAATTATGCAGAACTTTAAGGCTTTATATAACGTAAAGAATGAGTTAAAAAAAAAAATCCCCCCCCCTCACAGTCGTCATGAAGCTCAAAATTAGCCGTACAGGCAATAACCACAATTTGTACCAGACTGTAAACATGTTTTTTTTTTCTGCTGTAAAGTTGGGCGTTTTAACATGAGGCTCAATGAGATTCTGCTCCTTCTGGAGCCGCTCTAGTGGCCAGTGGAGGAATTGCAGTTTACATTACTTCCGTATTGGCTTCAAGAGAGATCGCGGGAGGTTGCCACTTGGTCACATGTCACGCCTGTCCCGGACTCCATTTCCCATGATCCTCCCTGTTCCACATCTGAACTCACTTCCTCATTCTCATTCTTTGCCTGGATTCCCTGCATTTAGTCCTTGTCATCTGCACTCCCTTTATATTGGACTCTCTTCCCTGCACTCCTTGTCCGTTCTATTGCTATGTTTGTCTTTTTTGGCAGCCCTGAAACTCCTCCTCTGCTGCACCACACGACTGGTTTAAGTAATCAAAACGTCCAGAACAATAACGGCACTGAAAAACTAATCCATATGAATCGAGTGGAGTGTGAAGAGATGGGAGTTAATTTAGGCTCTTAAAACAAGGCCATTTTACTTACCTCACTGGCAGATCATTTTACTTGTTTTAGGTAAAATCTCCCATACTCTCTTGCTCTGCTGGAACCAACGGTTGACAGCTGGAACCTCCGAGGGCTCACCCGACCCGGGGGATAATGGAGGTTGCTATCCTAAGATACACAGGAATAAAGTGAGTCCTGTGGTGGATTGTCTCAGGGAGATCTAGGCGTACTCAGCCCAAAGAAAATGGCTCCAGCTGGCCTGGTTCTGGTGGCTGTAATCTCTCAGTTACCTCCAGATCTCTTGAATCTTCCGCTCAGTCTGGCTCATTCATTTGAGGGTGATAACTGGAGGAGAGGCTTACTGAAACTCCCAGCAACTTGAAGAAAGCCTTCCAGATATGAGGGATAAATGGGGGACTGTTATGTTCCCCTTTCTCCGTCTAGGCGTCGGAGAGGAGGTAACAAATGAAAAAGCATAAAAAGGAATACAAAACAAAAGGCGAAGGTGAGAACACACTTCAATCCTCTGTCCCAGAGTGAAGATGGGATGACACCGGATGAAAGGTCAAAGCAATAAAATTAAGAGAGAAGGCATAACAAAGATTAATGGGGAGCAATGGCTCAGGGGAGAGCAAGGCCTAAAATAACAAACAAAAATGTTCTCTGACTAATTTAGGGAGGGATTCTAACTAACCTAAGACAAAACAAACAAATAAACAACATAAACTTCCCTTAACTCCCTGGCTGTAGAAAAACAGGGACAAAAGCAGTATTAAAAGAAAAAGGCACTCTCCCCCTACAGCTTACCTTACAATAGTAACAATAAAATAAAATAGCGAGCACACTACTTCTCACTTCAGTTGATGGTAGGACCGGATCACTGGTCACTTGCTAAATTCAGTTAGCCACTGCTAACACACAACTATTTTGATTGCAATTCAACGTCAAAACACACGTTCAGTCTGGAGCAGGGGAAAGTGTGTCTCATCTCACTGCAACCAGCACCGGACTGCCCCAATATACTCTTCTCCTCAGGCACACGCTCACGCTCACAAACGAGCTACAGGTGGTGATGATTTGGCCTGTGAGGGAGTAGAGAGGGAGAGAGAGACAGCCAGCAGGCAACAACTACGCCCAAACCCTCAGGGGTTAAGCAAATCAAAAAGGATCAACAAAATAATAAATACATAAATATGTCTTTGGACTTAACGGGGACAATGGTCCAATGTGATGTTGTTTCATATGTTCTGTTTCTGGCACTCTGTGGTACTTTTATGGGTAAGTTTATCTGTGCATTGTTTCTGTATTCTATTTCTGTAGGCTTTCGGAGATTTTTGTTTCATCATGATTAGTTTCCCCCAGGTGTTCCCTATTAGCCACCCTCTTGGTATATTGTTAACCTTGTTATATATATATATATATATATATACGCGCGCGCACACACACACACAGGTGCTGGTCATGTAGCTAGAATTTCATCAGAAAGTTGGTTTATTTCACTAATTCCATTCACAATGACATACGTCATTGCATACGTCTGTGCGCATTGGTTCTTAAAGCACTGACTCCAGCAGCAGTCCACTCTTTGTGTATCTCCCCCACATTTTTGAATGGGTATTGTTTTACAATACTCTCCAGGGTGCTGTTATCCCTATTGCTTTTACACTTTTTCTACCACATCTTTTCCTTCCCTTCGCCTCTCTATTAATGTGCTTGGACACAGAGCTCAGTGAACAGCCAGCCTCTTTTGCAATGACCTTTAGTGTCTTGCCCTCCTTGTGCAAGGTGTCAATGGTCATCTTTTGGACAACTGTCAAGTCAGCAGTCTTCCCCATGATAGTGTCGCCTACAGAACTAGACTGAGAGACCATTTAAAGGCCTTTTCAGGCGTTTTGAGTTACTTAGCTGATTAGAGTGTGGCACCAGGTGTCTGAGATATTGAATTTGGGATTTTCCTTAGTTGTCAGTTATAATCATCACAATTAAAATAAATAAACATTTGAAATATATCAGTCTATGTGTAGTGAATGAATATAATATACAAGTTTAACTTTTTGATGATATTCTAACTATATTACCATCACCTATCTATATATATATATATATATATATATATATATATATATATATATATATATATATATATATATATATATATATATATATATATATATCAGGTCTTGAAACTGCTTTAAAGGGTGTGGGTAATCTCTTGAGGGGAATTAATTTGCATGCCTCTGAGTAGCGATTGACAATGACAGACACACAGGTATGGTTGTTTGAAGAGAGAAGGTCAGTTATGAAATCTATCCTCAGATGAGACCATTAACTGTGTGGAATGAGGAGAGGAACCAGCTTGCCTTCAGGAGTGTTAGCGGAGCAGACTGAGCATCCTTTGATGTACCAGGAAACATCCAGTAGCAATGACGTAGGAGTGAGAGCGTATGTTGATTACCTGGGTGTCCAGATCCCGGAGACGTGTGAGAGTCCAAGAGGGGTTAGATGATAGTTGGATGGTACGTAGAGGAGCCCATCCCAGTGGAGCAGGTTCGGAGCGATTAGCTTAAGCAATTTGCTCAATAATGGACCACTAGATTAGCCTAGAAATCTAGACGCACCCTAGCGGCAGCAAATCTAGTTTGCAGCCAGGGTAGTTTAGCAACTCTCCACAGACTTGCGAGCTGGAAAAAACTATTTATGGTCAGGCCAATCACATCGTGTATAGAGTCGGTGGGTGGGCTTAACATAATGACGGCAGAGTTGCGTACTACTTGTAAACAAAGAATCTGGCGAACGGCGGTCTTTCAAATCAGCTTTGGCTGCAAATCTGGAAGACTTGTTGTTAAGCTTTTCTTTGAGAAAAGAACAAATAACAGCATAGAAGTCATTCTTAAGAAGGGAAGATTAGATGCAGATGACTGGAGGGGAAGCAGACCACAGGAAGGTGGAGGAAGACAGATGACGGGGAAGGATCTTAGAAGCAGGTAGGTATCAGGTAGAGTCTGTGTAGTGTTTGTAAGGACGAGACCAGACAAGTGAGTGTTAGAGGAAGTGTCTCTTTCCCCCAGTCCCAAATGGCCCCCTAAACCCTCACGGTCTTCCTCTGAGTCCGCACTTTCACGACATAATGTCGCTTTGACTGCCAGGAAGAAGTCTGGTGTGAACTGGACAGAATTTCGCATCTCGACTTCAAAGGGGGTGCTCACGAGCAACCTTCTGAAGCCTAAAATGACAAATCGGACACCGTTTCGACACTCTCAAATGGGACACTCTCGTGGATTTAACGGACACATGCACACAGCGGCCATTGTAAGTCCACAAGGCCGAAAAGTGCACATGAAGTGTGCCATTTGGGAAAGGGCCTTTATAGTGTGTGTTGATGATTAGGTGCAGGATTCTGGTGGGAATTTGGAGCTTGCTGATCTGGTGATGATGGGTGGACTTGTGATGTTTGTGGCCCTGTGACACTAATGATGACATTTTCAATTTCTGGAGGAACTTTAACATAAAAATGCTTCATTTTTTTGTTTCTTGTTTTTCTTCATAATCATAATGGCAGTGAAAAACAAGTTGGCAAAAGAATCTGACAAAAACGATAAGAAATCATTATTTTTGTTTCTTGATCTGTTCCAGATAAGATGGTTCTGGTCAGAGAGTATCTGACATGGACTGAAGCTCTGAGGTATTGCAGAGACAGACACATGGACCTGGTGTCGGTGGACTCGGAGGACATCCAGAACCGGGTGAAGAACGTGACAGCGAGTGCCTCCTCTCCTCACGTGTGGCTGGGTCTCCGCCACTCCTGTGTGGTCGGACTCTGGTTCTGGGTGAACGGTCAGACCTTGTGCTATGGTCAATGGGCTTTGGGTTATGGTACCGGTGAGGAGAACTGCACTACGACAGTGAGATCTGGAGCCATTCAAACCAGCGGCCAGCGCTGGATCAGCCTTCCTGAAGACGAGAAAAACAACTTCATCTGCGTCAAGTGAGTGTCGAATAACGGGTTATGAGGATTAAATCAAGCCGTTTGGATTCAAATCATCGCCATTTAAACTCTATATAACCTATACTTCTCTGAGATCAATTCGTGTGGTGATGGATTCAAACATTTACAGTGGGGCAAAAAAGTATTTAGTCAGACACTAATTGTACAAATTCTCCCACTTAAAAAGATGAGAGGCCTGTAATTTTCATCATAGGTACAATTCATCATAGGTAAACTTCAAATATGAGAGACAGAATGAGAAAATTGTCAGATTTTTAAAGAATTTATTTGCAAATTACGGTGGAAAATAAGTATTTGGTCAATAACAAAAGTTAATCTCAATACTTTGTTATATACCCTTTGTTGCTAATGACAGAGGTCAAACGTTTTCTGTAAGTCACCACAAGGTTTTTACTGGTAGTTTGGCCCATTCCTCCATGCAGATCTCCTCTAGAGCAGTGATGTTTTGGGGCTGTTGCTGGGCAACATGGGTTTTCAACTCCCTCCAAAGATTTTCTATGGGGTTGAGATCTGGAGTCTGGCTTGGACGCCCCAGGACCATGAAATGCTTCTTACGAAGCCACTCATTCATTGCCTGGATTGTGTGTTTGGGATCATTGTCATGCTGAAAGACCCAGCCACATTTCATCTTCAATGCCCTTGCTGTTGGAAGGAGGTTTTTATTCAAAATCTCACGATACATGGCCCCATTCATTCTTTCCTTTACACGGATCAGTCTTCCCGGTCCCTTTGCAGAAAAACAGCCCCAAAGCATGATGTGTCCACCCCCATGCTTCATAGTAGGTATGGTGCAACTCAGCATTCTTTCTCCTCCAAACACGAAAAGTTGAGTTTTTTAACCAAAAAGTTCTATTTTGGTTTCATCTGACCATATGACGTTCTACCAATCCGCTTCTGGATCATCCAAATGCTCTCTAGCAAACTTCAGACAGGTCCGGGCATGTACTGGCTTTAGCAGGGTAACACATCTGGCACTGCAGGATTTGAGTCCCTGATGGTGTAGTGTGTTACTGATGCCAGCCTTTGTTACTTTGGTCCCAGCTCTCTGCAGGTCATTCACTAGGACCCCCAGTGTGGTTCTGGAATTTTTGTTTACCGTTCTTGTGATCATTTTGACCCCACAGGGTGAGATCTTGTGTGCAGCCCCAGATCGAGGGAGATTATCAGTGGTATTTTATGTCTTCCATTTTCTAATAATTGCTTCCACAGTTGATTTCTTCACACCAAGCTGCTTACCTATTGCAGATTCAGCCTTCCCAGCCTGGTGCAGGTCTACAAGTTTGCTTCTGGTGTCCTTTGACAGCTCTTTGGGCTTGGCCATAGTGGAGTCTGACTGTTTGAGGTGGTGGACAGGTGTCTTTTATACTGATAACAAGTTCAAACAGGAGCCATTAATACAGGTACCGAGTGGAGGACAGAGAAGCCTCTTAAAGAAGAAGTTACAGGTCTGTGAGAGCCAGAAATCTTGCTTTTTTGTAGGGTACCAAATGCTTTATTTTCCACCATAATTTGCAAATAAAATCTTAAAAAATTAGACAATGTGATTTTCTGGATTTTTCTTCTCATTCTGTCACTCATAATTGAAGTGTACCTATGATATAAATTACAGGCTTCTCTCATCTTTTTAACTTCCACAATTAGTGGCTGACTAAATACTTTTTTGCCCCACTGTATATGGGTTTCTTTCATTTATCGTTATTGTTTAATTAGTTTAGTGCATATTATCCAGTAGTTGGCACAAAATGGCATGGGATTTTCCTTTTATTTGTTAGTCACTTTGGATAAAATTATCTGCTAAATAAATAAATGTAATGTAATTTTAATCTTGTATTGATTAAAATATATAATGGAATATTTGTAAAGAACATCAGCAGAAGCATTTCAATGAACTGGTGGAGGTTAAAATGTGTTTATACTTGAATAAAATTGTGACCTAGAAATTGACAGTGACATCAAAAATTATTTGGACTTATGGATTAAAAATAACAGAATTTTTGCACAGATGACACTTGGTTTGATATTTTTTCTCATCTAATGCAATAAAACTCAGATATTTTCAAGAGTCTGATTATTTTTTGAGGCTGCTGTGCTTCTCTTCTATCAGCTAACCATTAATTTGGGGCATATAATTACCTAAATAACTGTCTGTATTAGAGCTGGGTTTAAAATATGAAATTATTGATTTAAATCGATTTTCATTTTTATAGTCTGCGGTAGAATAAAAGCTCCACTGCTCTCCTCATTACAACCCCGCCCTGCTTCATATTACCATAAAGTTAATAAATCTGTAATACATTAGCTCATGAATATGATTTCTGCCCGAGTTCAGTCTGATTATTTTCCACCAGCTGTAGATGAGAACAAAAAAGTTCCCACACTCTCAAAAAAAGGTACAGTGGGGGTACACTTTTGTTCCTGGGGGAACAAAACGTATAACTGTACCTTTAAAGGTACACAATTGGTCCTTAGGGTACAATTATACCATTGTTTCCTCTACTTTAGTAGGCAAGTTCGGTCTTAGTGAGCCGCTGTCCTCCAACCCTGAAAGACGTCTACAGAAGCTCTTATTCAGAGTTAACAGAGGGTTAGATATTTTATTGATAATGTTTGCTCACCATTATGGAGATCAGTGTTTCCTTTAGGTGGGCAGTTTGACTTTTGGCTTTTTATGTGAGCTTGTGCTTTTTGTTGCAGTGTTAACAAAACACATAATCAGTTCAAATCAAAATAAGCCGTGAACAAAAATTGTCATGAAGTGTTTGACTAAACTCATCACTGACTAAAAATGTTAATAAATAATATTCACCAACAATACTTTCTTGCCACAGATCAAGCATCCTGAATTCAGATCTTTAAATACATTCTATGGAGAAAAGGTTTAGATGCACACAGATATCAAGAATCAGCGACGATGGTGACATGCATAATGCTGCAATGCATGCTGGGAGTCATGCGTTTTATACTGTGATGGGTTAGTAGGGTTGGAGCTAAAATCTGCAGGACATCGGCTCTTTAGGACCGAACTCGCCTAACCTCTGACTTAAGGGTACCACCCCAGTGACGGCCACTTTTACCTTAAAAGGTACAATTTTGTTACTTTTTTTTTAGAGTGCATGATACCTCAAAATCAAGGCGTCATCAAGCCATGGCTTTGTTTTGTAGAAGTGACCTCTAGTGGCAAAACATTACATATTGCACATTTAACATTATAGTATAGTTTAAAGCATTATTTCAGAGATTTGTTCCCTGTTTAGAAACACACACAGAGAACCCGATATATTTAAATGAATTGATATTGAGATTGAAGCTCATGAACTGAAATTGAATCAGATTTTGAGTTTTGCGTCAATACCCAGCCCTAGTCTCTATTTAAATATATTTTAAATGTCAGTTGTTTTTTGTTCTTTGCTGGATTTCTGTGGGTTTGTGATTCATACTCATTAATAAATAAATAAATAAAGCTTCATTTGACATTGATGTCTTTTGTCTTGTGTAAATGTGATCTACTTCATCGCATGCTTAACAATGTGTATTCTGACATATGTGTTCTTTATGATCCTCGTGGTTTGAAGCATGATTTCAGAGACGAACACATGATAGTACCAGAGGGAGGCGAGTGAATCAGGACGTCCCGTACAGACGGTGCGGATGTGGAGATCTAGATGTGTCTCGCCTTGAAGGGTCTAAAGCTCTAATTCCCGGTCTGCAGTGGTCAGTATCTATCAAAAGTGCTCTGAGGAAGAACCAGTGGAGAACCGGCCACAGGATCATGGGCGGCCAAGATACTTTCGGTTTAGGACCCAAGGTTTCCCAGCAGAACATTGGCCAAAGCATCACACTGCCTCCGCCGGCTCGTCTTCTTCCCATAGTGCATCCTGGGGCCATGTGTTCCCCAGGTAAGCCACACACACACACACACACACACACACACACACACACACACACACACACGGCCATCCACGTGATGTAGAAGAACACGTGATTCCTCAGACCAGGCCACCTTCTTCCATTGCTCCGTGGTCCAGTTCTGACGCTCACATGCCACTGTTGGTGCTTTCGGCGGGGTCAGGGGTCAGAGGTCACCCTGACTGGTCCGTACGCCTCAAACTGAGCTGCTCTGTGTATTCTGACAGCTTTCTATCAGAACCAGCATTAACTTCTGGAGTAGTTTGAGCTCCAGTAGCTCGTCTGTTTGATCGGACCCCACGGGCCAGCCTTCGCTCCCCACGTGCATCAATGAGCCTTGGCCGCCCATGACCCTGTGGCCGGTTCTCCACTGGTCCTTCCTTGGAGCACTTTTGATAGATACTGACCACTGCAGACCGGGAACAGCCCACAAGAGCTGCAGTTTTGGAGATGCTCTGACCCAGTCGTCTAGCCGTCACAATCTGGCCAAACTCGCTCAAATCCTTACGCTTGCCCATTTCTCCTGCTTCACACACATCAACTCTGAGGACAAGGTTTTTTCTCCACATGATTTATGGATCTGGAATGATAGATATATTAGTAAACAGCTCTCAGTCACGTGACTGGAAACTATGATAAAGACCCAAACAATATTTCTTGCAGTGTGACGTCATCTTACAGAAAATATTTTTGTATGTAAATCAGTGTAATATTTTCTGACTATAAATGGTGGGTGGCCATCTCAGATTTGCATGTTTGACACACACTTCATGGCAACTGAATGTTATTGTAACACCATAGCAACAATGATGCACATTGTCCTTTGTTCTCCAACAATCTCCATCATTTCAGTGTTTCTGGTTCAGTTTAAGTCTCGAGCTCACCTGCACATTTACTGTACCTGTTCTCCTCAGGGATAGGCCATTCCCTCCACACCAATCCTGTTCAATTAACTATTCTGGGTTCATCCAGTCTCTGTAACAGATATTGCATTGCTGTGTTATTTCATAATGCATCAGTAATAAATGGAAAGAGACACAATGCTCACATTGACATGGTTTTGCATATAGCCTGAGCACCGCCCCTGGTTTCCTGGTTTTCCATCTCCTCCATCTTGAGGAACAATGGCACACACAAACGGTCAACAGACAATAAATACATTTACACCTTGTTTTTCTGAAATAATTCATTATAGATCAGGTGAATGATGAACCTTCAAAATAAAGATGTGGAAAGAGCTGTGAAGTCTGGTGTGTGTGAAGCTGCTGGAGTGGAGGAAAGCTAACGGTGTACTTCAGATGTTTTCTTTCCTCTAGTCTGAAACAACATTTTCTGGAAAAAAAAAGAATAGCCCAAAATCTCACAATTAAACAGAGCAAAAAACAATGTTTTTGCCTATAGTAAACACACACACACGCAAACACACACACACACACACACACACACACACACACACACACACACACAGAGACTCACTCACAAACTCACTCACACACACACTACCCCTACCCCTAAATCTATTACACACACACACACACACACACACACACACACACTAACCCTACCCTTAAACCTACCGATCTCACACACACACACACACACACACTAACCGTAGCCCTAAACCTACCCATCACACACATTCACTTACACACACTCTCACTTGCACACGCACACACACACACATAACCCTTGCCCTAAACCTGCCCACCGCTCTCTCTTACACACACACACACACACACACAAACATTAACCCTAAACTTACCCATCGCACACATTCACTTACACACACTCTCTAACTCACTCACACAAACACACACACACACCCTTAGGGTCAGTGCATCGCCTTTGGGCAAGAAAGGAGAAAACAAACAAACAAATAAACCACAGAAGGGATTTTTTCCAGAGCTGGGAGGAGCAGAAGGAGAAATAATCCACAATATCAGTGTGTGCTGTCAGAGAACAAACACACACACAGAGAAATCAGCACATCCGCAGGTGAGAGACTCGGAGTCTGAGACGGTTTACACTGATGATGGCAGGATTGATTTAGCTGAGTTTATGTGTCGACTGATTTTTTTTTGACTCTGTCTCATCTTTCCCTCAGGAATGGAGAAAATCCCACTGACGTCTCTCCTGCTCTCAGGTGAGTGAGTGTTTAATGTGTTAAAACGTCTCAGAGTTTGAGCTTCAGGCAGGAATCAATCCCAAAATCAGAATCAGACGCACAACTTGACTGTTCACTGCAAAAAATGCTTTTCTTACTCAGTATTTTTGTCTTGTTTCTAGTCCAAACATCTAAAAATTCTCAAAACAAGAAGTATTTACTAGACAAGCAAAAGTAATTGTCTCGTTTTGGTGAAAAATAACTCAAAATGAAGAGAGTTTTTTCTTAAAATAAGATAAATAATCTGCCAATGGGGTGAGAAAAATAATCTCAATTCAAACAGAAAACAAATACTTCTGAACTTTTACTCCAGTAATGAAGTTGTGTAGTTTGTCCACCTCTGATTATCAGTCACTGAGTTTCATTACAAATGGCCCACTGTATACTAATACTCAGTATTTTTGTCTTGTTTCTAGTCTAAATATCTAAAAATTCTTATATTAAAGGGTTACTTCAGCAATTAGCATATGGCTTTGTATCAGTAGAAACCCTGAAGTATAATCAAATGATTGTGCTTTCCCCCCTCATATCCCCCTGAGACAAGAGATTTATGCATTTTATTTCTGGAAAAATTCCTCCTATGATGCAAATTGACGATATTTGCATCATAGGAGGAATGTTTGGAATAAGGCTAAAGACTACAGCCAGCAGAGGGAGCCATTTCCGCATGTTTTGAACTCACGCATGGGGGATGGGTTACTACACTCATGGGTTACACTCAGCTCGCAGGGAGAGCTCAGCAGGAGCAGGCAGCTGCAGGCACTCATTTAAACGGAGCTATGGTGAGCAATGTAATTGTTTTAACTTCTCAAATTAATTTCTATGAAAGTTAAGCTTGCAAAGGCATGAACTGAAAAGCGCCAGACTGAACTCGCGTTGTGAATGTATGCCGCGAGTGTAGTCGCGATTACCTCAGCTCTCATCACAAGCTCATTTCTCTCACTCCTGCAGTTAGTGATCAGTGCTGTGATACTCGCGCGGTGACTCACTCATTATATTGAACAGACACGTTCAGGTTTTAATTGTAGTGTCTTCAACTCAGTCACACCCTGCGTCCCAATTCGCATACTATCCATCCTAAATAGTATTCGAAAATAGAATTAGTATGTCCCAAATCGTAGTATGTTGAAAAGAGTATTCCAAAGGTACCCGGATGGTTTACTATTTCCGGTCCGAATTCACAGTATGGATCGATGTGCACTCTAACGGCTGATATTGCCCACAACCCATTGCGAGTTGGACGAGGATTCAATTAGAACTACAAACGCGGATAAAAAGCGTTAAAAAACTACAAACATGACGGGTGTGCGAGTTCGACGGTTAAGCATGCGGTTAAGTAGAGAAGTTTAGATAAAGGGGTTTGAGTGACCCTATCAATAATTAACCTGACAAAAATATATTTATTCAGTGTTGTCCACATTATATTTCACATGCAGCAGCATTGTGAACTTTTGTAATGACACGTTTGGTCATTAACTTTTAAATGCATCATTATACTTTAACTACAAACACATGAGGAGAGTCTCTGCATTAAAGACCCACAAATGGCAGATCAACGTGCGGCTACATTTCTCTCCGATACGGTAGGAGATTAATCTGTATGTGGAGGATTTGAACTGTGACGAATCTGACGATGATTGACAGGGCAGATAAACGGTGACGGGATGCACGTAACTAAGCGACAGAGTCCGTTAAAGATGGCGAAGTAGTATGTCCCGAAGCTTGCATACTTTTCAGCTACACACTCAAAAGTATATACTTTTTCTTCACAAAAAGAGTGCATACTTTTAGGACGTAGTATAAGTAGGCGAATTGGGACGCAGCAACAGTAATCCAGTAATTTAGGTGGCTTTGGGAATGGCCTAACAGGGCAGCGAAGCATTCTGGGAATTGTAGTCTTTCATCCCCATGAGACAAAAATACATGTTCTGTCTTTTCTCAGTCTAGAAGGCAACAAATTCAAAAATAATTTCACATTTCTACTACATTGATGACCCAGTTTAAATACAGATTCATCTTCCCAGCGCTGAAGTACCCCTTTAAGAAACATTTACAAGACAAGTACAAATTATTGTCTTGTTTTGGGAAAAATAACTCAAAATGAAGAGAGTTTTTGCTTAAAATAAGATAAATAATCTGCCAATGGGGTGAGAAAAATAACCTTGTTTTCTGTTTGAATTAAGATTATTTTTCTCACCCCATTGGCAGATTATTTATCTTATTTTAAGAAAAAAACTCTCTTCATTTTGAAGAAAATGTTTTCTTAATGTAAGAATTTTTAGATATTTTTACTAGAAACAAGACTAGACAAAAAACTGAGTAAGAAAAGCCTTTTTTGCAGTGCAGCCAACCGAGCAAGTGTGAAAGTTGTGTGCGATAGACATTTTAGAGATTAAACATTGTGTTTTTACATTTACATTTAGATTTATGCATTTAGCAGACGCTTTTATCCAAAGTGACTTACAACTCAGGAGTACAGGAAGCGATCCGTCAAGAAGAGGCAAAGAAACGCAAAACGTGCCCCAAATACCAAGATTTGTACACTGCTCAGAGTAGCAAAGACCAGAAAAGGAAAGAAGAAAAGAGAAATAGAGGAGGAAGAGTTTTATTTTTATTTATTTTTTATAAAAAGATTAAGTGCTCATGGAAGAGATGAGTTTTTACCTGATCGTTCCACCAACCAGGAACAATGAAATAAATTTTCATGCCACTCTGTGATGGTACCACAAGCCTTCGCTCATTAGCTGAGCGAAGGCTTCTGGTGGGGGTGTAGACTCGTAGGAGTGAGTCGAAGTATGCGGTGCTGAGCTTGTGGAAGATCCATAAGCAAGAGTCAGGGCTTTGAATTTGATCCGAGCAGCGAGTGGTAGCCAATGCAGAGATGAATAGAGGTGTGACATGAGCCCTTTTGGGCTCATTGAATACAAGACGTGCCGCAGCGTTCTGGATCATTTGCAGCGGTTTGATTGCACAAGATGGAAGTCCAGCCAGAAGCGCATTGCAATAGTCAAGTCTAGAAATGACCAGAGCTTGGACAAGAAGCTGTGTTGCATGCTCTGTAAGGAACGGTCTGATTTTCCTGATGTTGTGCAACGCAAACCTGCATGACCGAGCCGTCTTCGAGATGTGGTCTTTGAAGGACAGCTGGTCATCAAAGATTACTCCAAGATTTCTGACCGACCCTGAAGGAGTAATCAAAGATGAACCTAGCTGGATGGTAAAATCATGTTGTATTGTGGGATTAGCAGGGAAGACGACCAGCTCAGTCTTTGCTAGATTGAGCTGCAGGTGATGTTTTTTCATCCATGCCGAGATGTCCGCCAGACAGCTTGAGATTCGTGCAGCTACTGTGGGATCATCTGATTGACATGAGAGGTAGAGCTGTGTGTCATTAGCATAGCAATGGTATAAGAGACCATGTGCCTGAATGATGGGTCCCAATGATGTAGTGTAAATGAAGAAGAGGAGAGGTCCAAGCACTGAGCCCTGAGGAACCCCCGTGGTAAGTTGATGTGTTTTGGATACCTCTCCTCTCCAGGCAACCTTAAAAGACCTACCTGTGAGATAGGACTCAAACCAGTGGAGAGGAGTCCCTGTGATGCCCAGAGATGAGAGGGTGGACAGAAGAATCTGATTGTAGTGAATGTTCGTGGGATGTGAAGGAAGAAGACGGGGTCGGCTTTGACTGGTACTCGCTCTCTTTATTCAGTCTTGTTCAAAAACAAATAACAACCACACATGTGTGTGTGTGTGTGTGTGTGTGTGTGTGTGTGTGTGTGTGCAAACTCAGTTTCTCCACGATATGGATCGCTCCTTCTCTATCAGACTTTCTTTCTGAGTTTCTCTCAGTTTCTCTGCTGTGCACGCGAAGTCCCAGTCCAGGTCTCTCTCTCTTTCTCTTTCTCTCTCTCTCTCTCTCTCTCTGTTCTGCTGGGGTTTAAATGCTGTCTCTCCACACCAATTATTGCAAACAGACACAGGTGTTAGTGATCTGCACTTGACCTACTTGCTCACCGCTCGGCTCCGCCTCCTCTCTCCCGCTACAGACCTCGCGAAAGAGAGGAAGTTCGCCACAACCATCTGAACACCCGGCCTGTGGACCACCTTGAACTTAAACGGCAGTAAAGCGAGATACCAACGGGTGATCCACGCGTTGGTATCTTTCATGCGGTGGAGCCACTGCAAGGGGGCGTGATCCGAGCAGAGGGTGAACTCTCGCCCCAGGAGGTAATAGCGAAGGGTGAGGACGGCCCATCTGATGGCCAAACACTCCTTCTCTATGGTGCTCCTGAGACAGGACTGCGCCCACGCCCCTGTCCGAGGCGTCGGTCTGTAGGGAAAAAGGGAGAGAAAAATTAGGAGCTTGTAAGAGCGGCCCACCACAGAGAGCAGCCTTTATCTGGGTGAAAGCCTGCTGGCACCGCTCCGTCCACTGAACCGTATCTGGTACTTCCTTTTTTAGTTAAATCCGTCAGAGGGCTAGCGAGGTCCGAATAGCCCCAGGAACTGTCTAACCTCCTTTTTGGTCTTAAGCCTTGGACAGGTCGCAATAGCTGCCGTCTTATCAATTTGGGGACGCACCTGTCCAAGACCTAAGTGGAAGCCCAGATATCTTACTTCCACCCGCCCAATCGCACATTTCTTAGGGTTTGCCGTGAGTCCCGCCCTTCTCAGCGACTTAAGGACAGCCCGCAAATGCTGCATATGTCGTTGCCAGTCTGTACTGTAGATGGTGATATCATCCAAGTACGCAGCGGCACATGCAGCATGCGGCCGGAGAATTCTGTCTATCAGACGCTGGAAGGTTGCGGGCGCCCCGAACAAGCCGAAAGGAAGGGTGACGAATTGGTGTAATCCGAACGGCGTGGTGAAAACGTTTTTTTCTTTAGACATTGGAGACAAGGGGATCTGCCAATAGCCCTTTGTTAAGTCCACTGTCGAATAAAAGCGAGCGGTTCCTAGCCAATCAAGCAGTTCGTCAATCCTTGGCATTGGGTATGCATTAAATTTTGACACCACGTTCACCTTTCTGTAGTCTACACAGAACCGGACCAAGCCGTCAGGCTTTGGAACCAAAACTATCGGGCTCGCCCAATCACTGCTAGACTCTTCTATTACGCCCATATCCAACATAGCCTCTAATTCTGCCTGAACTATTTTTTTTTTGTGTTCTGGCAAACGATACGCCCGGCTCCGCCTCAACGTGGTGCTGAATGAGGTCGGTGCGACCCGGTAGGGGCGAGAACACGTCCGCAAAAGCTGCCTGTAATGTTCGTATGTCGGTGAGCTGCAAAGGGGGAGAGGTGATCCCCCCCCCCCGGGGCCAGAGCGAAAGATTGAGGTTTTTGAACCGCTTCTGGCCCGAGATCCTCCTCTCCGCTCACTACCGTCGCTAGAATCAACGACTCCGCCTCTGACCACTTTTTTAACAAGTTGAGGTGGTAAATTTGACGTGCCCCATCCCTATCGGATCGTACCACCTCATAGTTGAGGTCTCCCACTCGCTGTGTAACCTCAAAAGGCCCTTGCCACTTCGCGAGTAATTTTGAACTGGAAGTGGGGAGTAATACCAACACTTTATCTCCCGGTGCAAATTGACGTAGTCTAGCTCCCCTGTTGTACAGCTGCCTTTGTCTGTCCTGGGTCTGTAACAAATTAAATCAATCAATCAATCAACTTTATTTATATAGCGCTTTTACAATCACGATTGTGTCAAAGCAGCTTCACAGTGTCAAACAGGATAATATTGTGACAAAATTAGATTTGGCTGTACAGTCGTTCTGGAGTAAACAGTGATGTTATGAGCTTATTTTAATTTATCATATAGCGACAATGTTGGCAGATCAGTATTATAGTTTATAGAATTAAATAAGCCCTAATTCATACATTTTATTTGTATAATAAGTTGAATAACTTTAATCATATTTTTAGTGTCCCCAACTGAGCAAGCCAAGCCAAAGGCGACAGTGGCAAGGAACCAAAACTCCATCGGGGCATGATGGAGAAAAATAAACCTTGGGAGAAACCAGACTCAGTCGGGGTGCCAGTTCTCCTCTGGCCTATTAACACACCATGTACGATTATTATTCTGGCAACCTTACAGGTCAGAAATCATATTAGATTGGAATATTCAAAATTTCAGGGTATCACGGAAGAGACGGATTTATTTAGGATGGGGCGTCGATTACACAAGAGTATGAATACATGAAATTCTCCATTGATAGCCGCCCCAACGTGTGAAGTTTTGTTCTCAGGTCCAGGACATACTGAATTTCATTTTTCGCAGCGGAAGGTCCGTCCTCCCAAGCCTCTCTAAGGACATCCAGCACCCCCCCGAGGCTGGCGCCCATAGAGAAGCTCGAAGGGGGAAAACCCCGTGGAGGCTTGCGGGACCTCGCGTACAGCAAACAACAGAGGTTCTAGCCACTTATCCCAATTTTTGCGTCCTCGTGAACGAACTTACGAATCATGGTCTTCAACGTGCGATTAAAACGTTCCACCAGACCATCTGTTTGTGGGTGATAGACGCTGGTGCGAATCGATTTAATGCCCAATAATTCGTATAGTTCGCGGGCCGACCGTGACATGAACGCCGTGCCTTGGTCGGTGAGAATCTCTTTCGGGATACCCACCCGGGAGATTAAACAAAACAGTGCGCCCGCCACACTCTTTGCCGAAATAGTGCGGAGGGGCACGGCTTCCAGGTATCGCGTTGCATAGTCCACTAGGACCAATGCAAAGCGATGCCCTCGTGCAGACCGCTCTGATGGCCCATTGAGGTCCATACCAATTCTTTTTAGAAGGGGACCTGCACTAGTGGAAGGGGGCACAATGGTGCTTTTGGGGTGGCCGGTGGATTCACCAACTGACATTCACGACAAGTGCACGTTCTCGTGAACGTTCTTGTGAACACCACCTGTGCACGTTCTCGTGAATGCCCGGCCAAACGAAGCGGGCCATTAGACGGTTAAGTGTTGCTTTTTGTCCTAAATGCCCTGCCATTGGATTACAATGAGCCGCCTGGAATAACATTTCCTGACGGCTTTTAGGTATTAACAACTGGGTTGTATCCATTTTTGTCAGGGTATCTTGGGTCACCCGATACAACCTATCCTTCAAAACTGCAAAATACGGATAGGTGAGCGGTTGTCCCGGTTGGAAGAAGTGGCCGTCGATGGAACGGACCTGCTCAAATGCATGTTTAAGCGAATCATCTTGGGACTGTTCCAGGGGAAAGTCATCGCGATCTGTGAGAGGAGTCATCTCCAGACCACTCGGTTCCCCTGAAACAGCTTCCCGAGGTCCCGAATCCACCTCTCCCAACTGAGCGACCGCCTCCCTCGGCTGCATATCCTTCCCCCAAGAAAATGGACTGCATTTATATAGCACTTTTATCCAAAGCGCTTTACATTTTTGCCTCACATTCACCCATTCATACACCGACCGCGGTGTCAGCCATGTAAGGCGCCATCCAGCTCGTCGGGAGCAAGTGGGGTTAGGTGTCTTGCTCATGGACACTTCGACACTTGGTCAGGTGGAACCGGGGATTGACCCACCAACCTTCTGGTTTGTAGACAACCTACATGAACCACTGAGCCACCGCCAAGAGGCATCCGCACATAACTGCCCTAATAATTTATGGAATGCTGGCCAATTGGTTCCCAGAATCAACGGATGCTGGAGATGCGGGTTAACTGCAGCCTCCACACTATGCTTTTGTCCCCGAAATTGAATAACGACCGGCACTAAAGGATACTTCACCACTTCCCCGTGTACACACCTCACCGTAACCATGCAGCTGTTACCCAATGCCTTGGGCTGTATCAGGCTTTGGTGGATGGAGGTCTGGTTACAACCAGCTTGCGGCGCGTCGGGGACCCGGACCAGCGTGCCCACCTCCATGATGGGACAACGATCAATGAAATGTCGCGGATCCCCGCAGTGCCAACAAGCTGGCCCAGGCCTCACCGCCGCCCTAGTGGCCGGAAGCAGGTCGGCAGATTGGCGTGAAGAGAAGGCGGGATTGGAGGGAGAAGAGACAGTGTCCGGCGCCGGCCCCCCACCTCTCGGTGCCGGGCGGGGAGGTGGCAGAGGCTCCCCAGATCCGCCCGTCCACCATCTTGGGGCCGGTTTGGGCGGCACTCCCCCGCGAGACCTGGGAAAAGGGATAGGGCGAGAGAGAGGGGGATTCGTAGCAGGAGAGAGAGAGAGAAGCAGATGGTAAGTGTTCGCCGACCCCGAGGCACGCCACCAGCTGATCCTCCGCCAATTGGATGGTTCAGCGACGTCGTGCGGTGGCACTGGACCCATTGCGCGGTCTGCTTGGGAAGCCGCGCGACGAACTGCTCCAGTATCACTCGATCTATGATGCCATCGACGTCGCTTCCACCTGCCATCAGCCACTTGCGGCAGGAGTCCCGGAGGTGGTGCGCGAAGGGCCGGCCGGAGTCGTCGAGGGTCAGGGTCCGGAACCGCTGCCGATGTTGTTCCGGAATCCGGCCGACCCGCTGTAGAATGGCGCGTTTTAGGTCTTCATAGACCAGGAGATTCCGGACTGGCAGTTGGTGGGCGGCTACTTGCGCCTCCCTGGACAGCAATGGCAGGAGCCGCATAGGCCAGTCCGAGCGGGGCCATCCCCTGGACTCGGCGGACCTCTCGAAGAGGTAGATGAATGCCTCCGGGTCATCCTCTGGCCCCATCTTCGATAGTTGGAACAGGGTCGCCGAGTCGGATGTAGCAGGGGGGGTGGCCCGAATCTCCCGGTCGATCCAGCTCCCGGTCTTCATGCTGAGCACGAAGGAGGACTTCAAACCGTTTTTCCTGGTCCTCCCTCACGGCCAGCAGGATTTGATGTTGCTCTTGGTGAAGACCGGCGAGCGACTGGACGATGTCCGCAAATGGCGTCTTTGGCGGGTTCTGCATGGCGGCGGCGATCTTCTTCCCTCCCGGGTTTCAGCACCAGTGTAGTGAATGTTCATGGGATGTGAAGGAAGAAGACGGGGTCGGCTTCTTGTTCAAAAACAAAAAACAACCACACATGTGTGTGTGTGTGTGTGTGTGTGTGTGTGTGCAAACTCAGTTTCTCCACGATATGGATCACTCCTTCTCTATCAGACTTTCTTTCTCAGTTTCTCTCAGTTTCTCTGCTGTGCACGCGAAGTCCCAGTCCAGGTTTCTCTCTCTCTCTCTCTCTCTCTCTCTCTGTTCTGCTGGGGTTTAAATGCTGTCTCTCCACGGCAATTACTGCAAACAGACACAGGTGTTAGTGATCTGCACTTGACCTACTTGCTCACCGCTCAGCTCCGCCTCCTCTCTCCCACTACAGACCGTGCGAAACTACGCCCCTCCTGCCACACTGATGATTCACAGTGTCAAAGGCAGCAGACAGATCAAGGAGGATGAGGACTGATGATTTGGATGCAGCTTTAGCCAGCCGCAGGGCTTCAGTGACTGACAATAATGCCGTCTCAGTTGAGTGGCCCTTTTTGAAGCCTGACTGGTTTACGTCCAGATGATGTGTGTGAGTGCTGGTAAGAGTGTAGGGGGGATGGCTTGTAGGAGATGTGAGGGGATGGGATCTAGAGGGCAGGTAGTGGGATGGCTGGAGAGGAGAAGCTTAGATACTTCATCCTCAGTGAGTGTAGAGAAGGAGGAGAGAAGATGTTTGGCTGTGGATGTGGCTGATTTAAAATTGTATGTGTGTGGAGGTGGGAAATAACTGCTAATGAGTGTGGTTTTATCTGTGAAAAAATGGTGGTGGTAGGTGGCGGAGGGGGACAGAGCAGAGAGTTGAAAGTTCTGAAAAGTGTGTGTGTGTCTGAGGTGCTGTTGATTTTGTGAGTCACTCTGGGCTGAAAGATGGCGCTTGTGTGTTGGGCTTGCCGTCTGCCGCTCTTGTGGTTGCTCGTCTGGTTGTCTGCTCTATTTTTAAACTGTTACACGCTTTTAACCTACGACCGTCAAGCACTTTTGGATATTCGCAACTCGGTTGCGACCTCACTTTCAACCGTTTACACTCTAGATGTGGACTGCTCTTTTAACAAGACTGATGAGTCGACCACATCGGCTGTCCCATGGCATATTCGCCGATGGCCCCTCAGCATCCCGCAGAAAAAACGAAGGAGGAAACGAGGAAACCGCGGAGGTTATATGGTGAAGCTAAAAGCTCACCTGCGGGCTGGTTTTCTCTCGGATCCTTCACTCGCATCACTTCACGGCAGTTCTACCTGGCGCCCACGGGACGTGGCATACCAGTGGCTTCGTCATGTGCTCCCTGTGCACCCGAGCCCGGTTTTTCGTTCCGGTGTCTACCGCATCGGCCTCGGCTCCGGATGTCGGGGACGGGGAGTGACTCACAGTAATCTGCGCACGCTGGAAAGAGCGTCCTCATCTCCCGCTATTATCCCTCCACCGAAGATGGCATTATTAAATGCCCGTTCTCTGGTGAACAAGACCTTCCTACTAAATGACTTTTATTCAGCACTCAACTTGGATTTTATGTTCATCACGGAATCATGGATAAAGGTTGGTGATCTAACTCCGTTTTCTGAACTGATCCCGACTGACTGTACATTTTTTAACTCTCCTCGTCCGAGTGGACGCGGGGGTGGCATAACGGGTTCTGTTCCTGCTGACCTTAAAGTCGCTACAGTCACTCCTCTGCTCAAGAAGTCTTCTCTGGACCCCACTGTCCTAAAAAATTTTCGTCCCATTTCTGTTCTGCCTTTTATTTCAAAAGTTTTAGAGAAAATTGTGCTGAATCAACTTCAACACTTTATGACTAGTAATTCTATTTATGAGGTTTTTCAGTCTGGTTTTAAATCCGCTCACAGCACTGAGTCTGCCCTTCTGAGAGTTGTTAATGACATCTACATCTCCACTGACTCTGGGGACTCTGTGGTTCTTATTCTCTTAGATCTGTCGGCTGCTTTTGATACCATAGACCACTCCTTACTATTATCTAGACTAGAGTCCTGGGTAGGCCTAAAAGCAAATGCTCTGAAATGGTTTCATTCTTACCTATCTGACAGAAAATTTTCAGTGAAACTGGGCAATTTTTCCTCCTCCCCCACCCCTCTGACCTGTGGCCTCCCTCAAGGCTCTATTTTAGCACCCTCTCTATTCTCTCGGTACATGCTGCCTCTGGGCTATATTCTAAGAAAGCATGGTGTGTCCTTTCATTTCTACGCAGATGACACTCAAATCTATCTTCCTGTCAAGAAAAATAAGGGGGGGGGGGGGGGGGGGAATAACAACAAAAAATGAATAACAAGTAAAAATATAGAATACTACAAACAATCAACCAACACAGAAAACAGAACAGAAACAGAGCTGATGGTGAACAAAAACAGAGCTGATGGTGGACAGAAAACAGCTGATGGTGGAAGTCTCTGTTAGCTCCGCAGCACACTGTGGTCCACTCCATGTTTCAGATTTCTCCCAGCGGCAGTGTGTCCCGATGACATCGCCGAGGCATGACAGCTGAAGACCAGATGATGGGTCTTCTTCATGATGATTCAAACGATGGGGATCGCCGCAGCACCATGCAGGAGGCAGAACATTCCACCGGGCACTTCTGTGGACACACCGGGGCCGGCGCAGATGTCCAAGCCGCTCCACGGTCGCAATGCAGGACGGAACAGCGGCGCAGCCGAGAAGCAGAACATCCCAACATCATGCCGGACGCCGACGACGAGAGCCCGGATGACGCTAGCCCGGTGCAAACTTCAGCCACCATGCAGCCCAAGCCCAAGGGAGACCACCAGTGAGCACCCGCGGCGAGAAACATCAAATGTCCTCCAAACCAGAAACCAACCGCAGCAATTCAAACGTAAACATTAGAGAAGGTTGAAAACGGCGAAACGACGAACAACGACCTCTCAGTTCAGTTCAGTTCAGTTTCAGTTTATTGTCCCCTAAGGGAAACTTGTCTTACAGCCAGGTAAACACACAGGTAGCACAACATGTAAACACCACATACACATACAAATAACAATACAAACTATTTAGTTAAAAACACTGTTACATACACTACTACTCGTCTAATTCAAGAACTATGCAAGTTTAACAACCGAATTGCACTTGGTATAAAAGAGTTATTTGTCCTATTGGATTTAAAACGAGGGACTCTGAATCTCCGGCCTAAGGGGAGGACCTCAAAAGAACAATGAAGGGGGTGATTTACACAGCCCAATATGGCATCTGCTTTCCTCATAACCTGCCTCTCATAAATATTTGTTAAGGAAACCTGTGGGCAGCCTATTAACTTACCAGCCACTTTTACAATATAGCTGAGGTTATTTTTCTCCCTCAGGCTGATGCCCCCATACCAGGCAATAAAAGCAAAAGTAAGGACAGATTCAATGAAAGATTTATAAAATAAAGACAGGATAACCTTATCAACATTAAAAGAGTTAAGCTTCCTTAGGTAGTACAATCGTTGTTGTCCCTTTTTACAGATCATCTCTGCATTTATGTTAAATTTAAGTTTATTGTCCAACACAGTGCCCAGATATTTGTACTGCTCTACCACTTCTATGCCGATTCCTTTTATATAGGTGGGTGGAGGACAACCAGATTGTTTTCTCCTAAAATCTATGAGCATATCCTTGGTTTTAGAGGTGTTAAGATGGAGAAAAGACCTGTCGCACCAACTTACAAACTCATCGACCACTGGCCCATGCTGAGATTCATGTTTCTGCAGTAAACTGACAATAACTGTATCATCCGCATATTTCAGAATGTGTCTATTACTATAATGACTCCTACAATCGTTAGTGTAGAGGATGTATAGTAATGGTGAAAGTACACAACCCTGCGGGGAGCCAGTGGAAGAGACACGCTTTCGAGAGAGACAACCATTCACCTTAACTCGCTGTGTTCTGTTAGTTAAAAAGTCCATAATCCAGCACACAAGATTACTCTCAATGTTAAATTCTGATAATAATTTACTGACTAAAATGTGTGGCTGGATAGTATTAAAAGCAGAAGAAAAATCCAAAAACAAGAGCCTGGCATGTGTACCAGGACCCTCTTAATGTCTATAGAGGAGATCTAAGAGTGCAATCTGGGCATCCTCTACCCCTCTGTTAGCCCTATATGCAAATTGCAAAGGGTCCAGGGCCCCACCCACACTGAACAGCAGAAGCCGCTTAACAATCCGTTCAAATGACTTCATGACCAATGAGGTCAATGCCACTGGTCTGAAGTCATTTAGTGTGCTCACAGAGTTGCCCTTTGCCACTGGAACTATGATAGACTCCTTCCAAGCCATCGGGACCCTCCCCTGTTCCCAGGACATCTCAAAGATTTCAGCAAACACCCCACAGAGCTGCTCTGAACAGCACTTCAACAATCTCCCAGTAATTCCATCCGGTCCTGGACTCTTATTTACTTTAATTCTCTTAAATACAGACCTAACCTCCTCTTTTGTAATTGAGAAAGGAGTAGATTTTACCTGAGCCTGTTCCTCCGTTAATTTCTTTAGTTTGTCTGAAAAGTCATGATTATCAAAACGTGAAAAAAAGGTGATCAATGCTTCAGATAACTCACTATCATTTGTATACATTGGCAATTGGACTGATTTGCAACCAGCAATCAGCAACAGTCCCAATTGTAGCTCTGACTGTTAGACTAGTCACAAACATAAGGACATAAAATAAAATGTAAATCTAATAGTACATTAACATGATTTGTTGTGGGTGGAGAAGCGGCGAACAGACAACGCCAGCGTCCTCTCCCCCACGTTGCCTAGCAACTCCCTATATAAGCCCTGAGCTAGAAAGTTTATCCGCTTTTAGATCGACAAGGGTCCAGAACCTAGGTATTATTTTTGACCAGCATTTAAAATTTGACAGACATATCTCCTCTGTCATTGGATCTAGTTTTTATCAGCTTCGTCTTCTGTCTAAAATTAAAAACTTTCTCTCCCCGAAAAACTCTAGAAATGGCTGTTCACGCATTTGTTACATCGCGTCTAGATTACTGCAATTCTTTATATTGCGGTATATCTAAATCTCAAATTGCACGACTTCAGCTTGTCCAAAATGCTGCTGCCAGATTTCTTTTAAAGCGTCCTAAATATGAACATGTCACTCCTATTCTCAGATCACTTCATTGGCTGCCGATTTGTCAGAGAATAGATTTTAAAATTCTCCTCTTCGTCTATAAATCCCTTCATAACAAAGCGCCTGTCTATCTATCAGAACTCCTTCACTCCTATACTCCTTCCAGAAGACTCCGTTCTTCTGATCATGCTTTGCTGGTCGTTCCACGAGCTAGACTGAAGCGTAGAGGTGACCGTGCATTTGCGGTAGCAGGGCCACGACTCTGGAATACCCTGCCTTTAGAGATCAGGCTGGCCCCTACCCTGTCTATTTTTAAGTCACTGTTAAAAACTTTTCTATTTTCTTTAGTGTACTGATTACCCTGATGTGTTTGACTTTTAAAAGTTGTGCTTTTTATTTTTTACTCTGTTCTGGTTTTATTTCTATGTATGTATGCTATTCTTGACCTTCTGTAAAGCACTTTGGTCAGCCTGGGGGCTGTGGGAAATGTGCTATATAAATAAAATTGAACTTGAACTTGAACTTGATTTTGTTGTGGAAATATGAGGATTTAGCTGTATGGACGTCCTGTGAGAAGGAAATGAGCAGAGATTGGTACTTACTCAGGTCAGATGGTTCGTTTGATTTGTGCCATTTTCTCTCTGCTGCCCTAAGTTTGGTCCGGTGTTCACGAAGAACATCAGATAACCAAGGGTTAGAGGGAGTAGCGCGAGCTGGCCTAGAAGACAGAGGGCAGATACTATCTAGACAAGAGGTTAAAGTGGAACATAAAGTGTCTGTTGCAGTGTTGACATCCATAGAGGAGAATTGTGTGGGTGACGGAAGAGAGGATGACACAACGGAGGAGAGGTGAGAGGGAGAAAGAGATCGCAGGTTTCGTCTGAAACTAACTGGTAGAGGAGGTGGAAGTGTATGAGTAGTAAGATGTAGATGAAATGTGATGAAGTAATGATGAGAGAAGTGTAAGGGTTTGACCAAAGTGTTTTCTGTAGTGCAGTTGCGTATGTAGATGAGGTCAAGTTGGTTGCCGGATTTGTGTGTGTGTGAGGTGGTAAGAAGTTTGAGATCGAATGAGGATAGAAGGGAGTGAAAATCTGTAGCATACGGTTTGTCCAGGTGGATGTTGAAATCACCAAGGATTACAAGTGGGCTGCCATCCTCAGGGAATGAGGACAGCAGCACATCTAGTTCCTCAACGAAGGTGCCCCCACAAAAAAGGTGATATAATTGTTTGTAATTATACTATAAAATAAAAGCCCAATAGGATTTTCATAAGTAAATTAACAAGGATTTGGGGCACCAACATAATAAAAATCATGAAATTTGAAATATGAGGTGCAAAAAAATGCTTTTCTTACCTGGTATTTTTGTCTGGTTTCCAGTCATATATCTACAAATTCTGAAATCAAGATGTTTTTACCTAATAAGTAAAATCACATAAAACAGAAAATATTTCTCACCCCATTGGCAGATCATTTTGCTTGTTTTAAGCAAAAACTCACTTCAATTTGATTTTTTTGGTAACACTTTACGCTACAGCTGCGTAGTTTATCTACAACTAATGCTTAACTAATGCAGATAATCATGAGGTAATGTATGACTGATGAAGAACTAACACATTTATTAATGATCACTGCATCAGCAACTAATGAACATTCATCATGATTAATAGATTAAGTAATATATGATTTGCTATCAATTAAATGTGTCATTATGTATTAATTCCTTAATAACATGTTGTTTGCTTTAACTAATCATTAGCTAACGATTTACAAAGGTATCATGATGTTATGACTTTACCTGTTAAGGCACATGACTATTAAATAATATGTAATTGTGGTTATGGGTTTTTAATTAATTCTGAGTTAGTTAATAGTCATGTGCCCCAACAAGTAAAGTCAGAACATAATGATAGCTTTATAAGTGTAACGGTGATTAGTGATGGGACATCTGAAGCGAGGCTCCGGAGCTTGTGTCGAGCAAAAAGCCTCAGTGGTTTAGGAAGCCTCATTTGGCCAGCACTAACAGTGATCCACTGGAGAGGGGAGGTTGATGATCCCAAGTGCAGTTTATCGACACTTAACATGAATCAAAGCAAAACAGAACAAAGACTTGACTTGAATAAACTTGGCTTGACAAAACTTGACTTAAACGAACACTCACCAACAGCGGGTTACACATACAATAACTGACAAAGACTATGGCAAACATGAGGGCTTAAATACACAAGGGCTAATGACAAAACGAGGGACACCTGTGAACAATGATTAACTCATAAACCAATGACAAGACACAGGAACACGAGGCAGGAACACATGAGGGCATGGAATCGCATGACAATAGACCACATGACAAAACCAGGAAGTGCATGACAACATGACAGTGAACATGAAAACCTTAAAACATGAAACCTACACCAAAACACCCTGTGACAATAAGTCATTAGCTAATGATTAATTAAAGCAGACAACTGGAAGATGAAATGAATGGCTTTGACCCGTTGTGATAATTCACATGTTAATTTACATTATTAGTTATTATAATATGTTATTAAGGAATTAATACATTATGACACATTTAACTAATAACAATTTAATGATTACTTAATCTATTAATCAAGTATTATCTTCAATAGTGGCTGATAGTAATCAATAATAAATGTGTTAGTTCTTCATGAGTCATACATTAACTCTGTGCATTAGTTAAGCATTAATTAATGCATATTAGTGGACCTGTATTGTAAAGTGTTGCAATTTTTTCTCTCCAGAAAACAAGAAAAAAACGTATTAGGTAAACACATTTTGATTTAACTTCCTAAAACCCAGGAAATCAAAGTCTTTTGAATTTAGTATTTCATGTCATTACATTGTTTAGTAGTGTTGTAGTCAAGACCACCTAAACCGAGACCAAGACAAGACCAAGACTTTGAAGGGCCGAGACCAAGACAAGACCAAGACTTTGAAGGGCCGAGACCGAGTCAAGACCAAGACCAAGACAGGCCGAGACCGAGTCAAGACCAAGACCAATGCATGTCCCCACACTTATGATAAAATGTGGAATATGCATATGATTGGCACTTCTCTCGTATGTGTGGGTGTGTAAGTGTACCATGAGAGAAGTTTTGATCAAATAATCAAAAGGTATTGCAGCTTTGTGGGAATTATTCTTTTTCTTCTATAAGCAAATAACACTTTAAAAATAAAACTTTTCGTCAATGGAAGGCACTGAAGATGACGTGTCCATATTGTTTACAGTCTATGGTGGACACAAACACCAAACTGACACTAACAGAGCTTTGTGTTTTGTTTTGTGAAAAGTGCTCAATCCCATTTTAAAACTCAAAGTTCCCTAAGAATGCTAATCTGGATGAGGTATTAATCTCAGACACAGTCCATTATGTCTTAAATGAATGTGAATAACAGGAGGTGGAAGATGTATCATACAGATATGCATTATATGCTGCTTAAGCAAATTATTTTACATATGTACATATTTTTCATTTACAATTGAAAATGTTATTGTGCAGCTTTATTGTGCAACAACAAGGAAAATAAACCCTGTACTTGCATTATTATGTATGATCTCTTATCTTGATATTTCTTTTGTTCCAACAGGTTGAATTGTTTTGGTATATGATCATATCAATATTAGAAATAGCATTAACAGTTAACAAATAGCCACATTTTCTGCCATATACAATTTAATAAAATTATCAGCTAGCTAACAAACAACTTTGTTCTGTTTTCACCTCACTCCAGTCTCTAAACTAAATGATTTTAGACTATTTATTTTACTACACATTCAACATACATAAGCTGAAATACTGTGGATATTTAAAACTAATAAATCTTACTCTCCACTCTCGCTAAATTGGGTAAGCACACTTGCGTTCTCATTTCTGAGGTGTTCTGAGTAAATGATTAAACTGATTCGTTCAGTTCATTGTTGAACAGATCAGTTCTTATTACCGTCGTTAAAATGATTCGGTTCAAATGAGTCATTTGGTCGTGAATCGGACATTAGCAGACCCGTTGTGTGTGAATCACGGCTGTCAGAACATCGCGGAAGGTTTGTCACACAGAAAACACTTCATAACTGGATAGAAATTGTTTCCTGTTTATTTAATGTATGATTTATGTCAGCTGTTTAGCTGGTCAAACGTTTTTTTGAGCGCAATTCACACCGAGCGGTACTTCAAAACAGTTGTTCGAACGCGCAACGTTCAACATGGATTCGATTTTCTGAACTTTTGATTTAGCTTAATATGTGAAGTGTCAGAGAGAGCTTATGTGCTTATTTTGAAGACAGAGAGAGTGCGCGCAGGGTGGAGTTCTCTGCTCTTTATATGCCTTCAGCTGTGGTCTTGACCGGTCTTGAGACAAAATCCCGAGTCATCTTCGCCCGAGACCGAGACGAGACCGAGTAAAAATGCGGTCGATACCGAGACGAGACCAAGACCTTTAAAAAGTGGTCTCGAGACCGGTCTCGAGACCAAGACCGATCTCGAGTACTACAACACTATTGTTTAGTGCATAAGAGACAAATGGATTGTTTTTTTTGTTGCTTTTTATTATTAATAATGTGTTATGCTATGTCCATTTATGCGGACAGCGGGACTTAGTTGTGTAAACATTAAAATAACATGAAATTACACGTATAGGCAAAAACAATGGGATTTATTTTTTTCCATTCACCAATCAATTTTCAGGTTTCAGGATTTTTTAAAAACAAACTTTGTTAAAAAATGATTGTGAACTATGTTATGAAATATATAACACAATGCAGTGATAAACAATTTTACTTTATGCAATATGTGTGTAAAATGGCCGTACTTGGGTTTTCCCATTCAATGCAGTGTATTTCTAATTTGCATATTAATGTGTTCTTGGAGTGAAAAAAATTGTATTGGGAGTAATAGTTGGCAATATTTTCATTATAATATCTTATATTTTATAGGAACGTGGATATGTAATTTCTTTTCATATTCACTTATGATTTAAGTCCCGGAGTCTCTATTGAGGATATTTATGAAATCAATTTAGACTGAAAAAAAAAAAAAAAAAAAGATGAACAGCTTTCTTTTATTCCAGTTCATATTTATATATTCAAAATATTATTATATTGGATTTTTAAACTAATTTAAATGAAAGAATCTGACATTGGGTATGTATTATTATTCACCAGTTTTACGCGCATGCATTTAATAAGGTGTGAATAAAAACTGCACTTGTAAAGGTAAAAAATTAGCCCACCAATCAATTTAAGTGGCAAACATTGGTCATAATGGGACCGACGTCAGTCATCGATCAGAAGTGCTCATAAAACATCTAAGCCCTAATATTGTTATGTGTGTGAATGTGATGCTGATGAGAGAGTTCATTCAAGCTCAAGTCAACACAAAGACCCTAAAATATGATGCATTTCACTCACTCATATTCTCGCTATAGCTCACGTTAGCAATCCCTCAATGAAGCGTCTGGCTGCTTGAGCTCCAGAAAGTGTGTTGATGAGTGCTGAGATCTGTGTGTATTCGTCTCTCCTCAGCCGTGGTCAGTTTGTCTGCAGGAGCTCTGCGTCAATATTACTTCGGGAATCAGAACCTGAACTGGAAAGAGGCTCAGAAATACTGCAGAGACAATTACACAGATCTGGTCACGATCACCAACACACAAGATCAGAATGAGGCGGAGCTGGTCATAAAGCGTGCAAACCCAAACCCAAACCCTGCTGCTGACTCTAACCGTGTGTGGATTGGGCTGAGGAGCACAAAAGACTCATGGATATGGTCTCTGAGTAACCTCACGTTCTACACAGAGAACGAGTTTCAGTACAGGAACTGGCAATCAGGACAACCAGAAGGAGATGGAAACTGTGCTTATATGCATGATAATGGACAATGGCATGATATAACCTGCACTTCCACAAAGCGATTCATCTGCTATAATGGTGAGTTCAGCTGTAGAAGCACACACTGAAATGTGCTAAAGGAAAAGATTGAGTATTTTCATGTACAATAATAAGACTTGAATGATAATTGCATGAGTGAATTTGTCTTATTGTCCTTATGTTCTTATGTCATTGACCTTAAATATTTTCTTGCTTTTGATAAATTTAATTTCACTAATGTGAGATATTCTCTAATATCACAATATTAGTCGAATGTCTTTCTCTTTTATAGCCAGCAGTGAAGGATTCGTCCCAGTACAGGAGCAGAAGAACTGGACTGAAGCTCAGAGATACTGTAGACTGTATCACACAGATCTGGCCAGTGTGAGGAATCTCACTGAGAATGAAGAGATTAAGAAGATCACAACACCTAATGCTGGAGCCTGGATCGGTCTGCACAGACTCTGGGTTTGGTCAGATAACAGCACCTCCACATTCACACACTGGCAAACTGGAGAACCCAATTTCGAAGAGAAAAGAGATCAAGTCTGCACCACGATTGATATCCAGAACTACCAAGGACGATGGACAGATCAGGGATGTACAGAACCACATCCCTTTGTGTGTTATGATGGTAAGTAGACTCTCACACACACGATCATCTGAACAAACACTAGTCTACATGTGAAACAGCACAAACTCTCATCAGAGGAAGAGTGCACTACAACTTTAACCCAACACTAATCACACAAGATCCTGACTGGGTTATTATAGTGGATAGTTCACCTAAAGATTAAAATCCATTTAATTTCAAACCAAAAGGACCTCAAAACACAAATTAAGATATTTTTAATGAAACCTCCCATGTGTCACATGCATAGACTGTAAAAAAATATGGCTGTAGTGTCCGTGACGTCACCCATAGGATTCTGATAAGCCGTTCGAAGCGTAAAGTAGGGGCGAGCTGGGCGTCGCCATCTTGTGAGCGAGTCATCACGTGTCACTCCCGGATAACAGAAAATGGGCAAAAAGGCGGGATGTGGGCGGAGCTTAGGTGACGCAATGACTATAGACGGCGGATAAATGGCTATCCACCTGTAACCATGCCCTCAATTATGCAGAACTTTAAGGCTTTATATAACGTAAAGAATGAGTTATAAAAAAATTCACCCCCCTCACAGTCGTCATGAAGCTCAAAATTAGCCGTACAGACCAAAACCACAATTTGTACCAGACTGTAAACATGTTTTTTTTTCTGCTGTAAAGTTGGGCGTTTTAACATGAGGCTCAATGAGATTCTGCTCCTTCTGGAGCCGCTCTAGTGGCCAGACGAGGAACTGCCGTTTACATTACTTCCGTATTGGCTTTAAGAGAGATCGCGGGAGGTTGCCACTTGGTCACATGTCACGCCTGTCCCGGACTCCATTTCCCCTGATCCTCCCTGTTCCACATCTGAACTCACTTCCTCATTCTCATTCTTTGGCTGGATTCCCTGCACCTGATCCTCGTCATCTGCACTCCGTTTATATTGGACTCTCTTCCCTACACGCTTTGTCCGTTCTATTGCTATGTTTGTCTTTTTTGGCAGCCCTGAAACTCCTCTTCTCTGCTGCACCACACGACTATAACACTATGAAGGTTTAAGTAATCAAAACGTCCAGAACAATAACGGCCCTGAAAAACTAATCCATATGAATCGAGTGGAGTGTGAAGAGATGGGAGTTAATTTAGGCTCTTAAAACAAGGCCATTTTACTTACCCCACTGGCAGATCATTTTACTTGTTTTAGGTAAAATCTCCCATACTCTCTTGCTCTGCTGGAACCAATGGTTGAAAGCTGGAACCTCCGAGGGCTCACCCGACCCGGGGGATAATGGAGGTTGCTATCCTAAGATACACAGGAATAAAGTGAGTCCTGTGGTGGATTGTCTCAGGGAGATCTAGGCATACTCGGCCCAAGGAAGAAATTGGCTCCAGCTGGCCTGGTTCTGGTGGCTGTAATCTCTCAGATACCGCCAGATCTCGTGAATCTTCCGCTCAGTCTGGCTCATTCATTTGAGGGTGATAACTGGAGGAGAGGCTTACTGAAACTCCCAGCAACTTGAAGAAAGCCTTCCAGATATGAGGGATGAATGGGGGACTGTTATGTTCCCCTTTCTCCATCTAGGCGTCGGGAGAGGAGGTAACAAAAGAAAAAGCATAAAAAGGAATACAAAACAAAAGGCGAAGGTGAGAACACACTTCAATCCTCTGTCCCAGAGTGAAGATGGGATGACACCGGATGAAAGGTCAAAGCAATAAAATAAAGAGAGAAGGCATAACAAAGATTAATGGGGAACCATGGCTCAGGGGAGAGCAAGGCCCTGAGAAACTAATCCATATGAATCGAGTGGAGTGTGAAGAGATGGGAATTAATTTAGGCTTAATTTAGGGAGGGCCTAAAATAACAAACAAAACAGTTCTCTGACTAATTTAGGGAGGGATTCTAACTAACCTAAAACAAAATAAACAAATAAACAACATAAACTTCCCTTAACTCCCTGGCTGTAGAAAAACAGGGACAAAAGCAGTATTAAAAGAAAAAGGCACTCTCCCCCTACAGCTTACCTTACAATAGTAACAATAAAATAAAATAAAATAAAATAGCGAGCACACTACTTCTCACTTCAGTTGAAGGTAGGACCGGATCACTGGTCACTTGCTAAATTCAGTTAGCCATTGCTAACACACAACTATTTTGATTGCAATTCAACATCAAAACACAAGTTCAGTCTGGAGCAGGAGAAAGTGTGTCTCATCTCACTGCAACCAGCACCGGACTGCCCCGATATGCTCTTCTCCTCAGGCACACGCTCACGCTCACAAACGAGCTACAGGTGGTGATGATTTGGCCTGTGAGGGAGTAGAGAGAGAGGAAGAGAGAGACAGCCAGCAGGCAACAACCACGCCCACACCCTCAGGGGTTAAGCAAATCAAAAAGGATCAACAAAGTAATAAATACATAAATACGTCCTTGGACGTAACGGGGACAATGGTCCAATGTGATGCTGTTTCATATGTTCTGTTTCTGGCACTCTGTGGTACTTTTATAGGTAAGTTTATCTTTGCATTGTTTCTGTATTCTATTCCTGTTGGCTTTCAGAGTTCTTTGTTTCATCATGATTAGTTTTCCCCCAGGTGTTCCCTATTAGCCACCCTCTTGGTATGTTGTTAACCTTGTTATATATATATATATATATATATATATATATATATATATATATATATATATATATATATATATATATATATATATATATATATACACACACACATACATAGATACATACATACATACATACACACAGGTGCTGGTCATGTAGCTAGAATTTCATCAAAAAGTTGGTTTATTTCACTAATTCCATTCAAAATGTCATGTCTTGCATATGTCTGTGCGTAGTAGTTCTTGAAGCACTGACTCCAGCAGCAGTCCACTCTTTGTGAATCTCCTCCACATTTTTGAATGGGTTTTGTTTCACAATCCTCTCCAGGGTGCGGTTATCCCTATTGCTTTTACACTTTTTTCTACCACATCTTTTCCTTCCCGTCGCCTCTCTATTAATGTGCTTGGACACAGAGCTCTGTGAACAGCCAGCCTCTTTTCCATTGACCTTTAGTGTCTTGCCCTCCTTGTGCAAGGTGCCAATGGTCATCTTTTGGACAACTGTCAAGTCAGCAGTCTTCCCCATGATTGTGTCGCCTACAGAACTAGACTCCGAGACCATTTAAAGGCCTTTGCAGGTGTTTTGAGTTACTTAGCTGATTAGAGTGTGGCACCAGGTGTTCACAATATTCAGATTTTCTGAGATACTGAATTTGGGATTTTCCTTAGTTGTCAGTTATAATCATCACAATTAAAATAAATAAACATTTGAAATATATCAGTCTATGTGTAGTGAATGAATATAATATACAAGTTTAACTTTTAGATGACATTCTAATTATATTACCATCACCTATATATATATATATATATATATATATATATATATATATATATATATATATACCCCAGCGCTTTAGTTGTTTTCTTGACAGATGTCCTATGGAAAGCTACGGAACAGGTCTTGAAACTGCTTTAAAGGGTGTGGGTAATCTCTTGAGGGGAATTAATTTGCATGCCTTTGAGTAGCGATTGACAATGACAGACACACAGGTATGGTTGTTTGAAGAGAGAAGGTCAGTTATGAAATCTATCTATCCCCAGATGAGACCATTAACTGTGTGGAATGAGGAGAGGAACCAGCTTGCCTTCAGGAGTGGTAGCGGAGCAGACTGAGCATCGTTTGATGTACCAGGAAACATCCAGTAGCAATGACGTAGGAGTGAGAGAGTATGTTTATTACCTGGGTGTCCAGATCCCGGAGACGTGTGAGAGTCCAAGAGGGGTTAGATGATAGTTGGATGGTACGTAGAGGAGCCCGTCCCAGTGGAGCAGGTTCAGAGTGATTAGCTTAAGCAATTTGCTCAATAATGGACCACTAGATTAGCCTAGAAATCTAGACGCACCCTAGCGGCAGCAAATCTAGTTTGCAGCCAGGGTAGTCTAGCAACTCTCCATAGACTTGCGAGCTGGAAAAAAACTATTTATGGTCAGGCCAATCACATTGTGTATAGAGTCGGTGGGTGGGCTTAACAAAATGACGGCAGAGTTGCGTGTTACTTGTAAACAAAGAATCTGGCGAACGGCGGCCTTTCAAATCAGCTTTGGCCGCAAATCTGGAAGACTTGTTGTTAAGCTTTTCTTTGAGAAAAGAACAAAGAACATCATATAAGTCTTTCTTAAGAAGGGAAGATTAGATGCAGATGACTGGAGGGGAAGCAGACCACAGGAAGGTGGAGGAAGACAGATGACGGGTAAGGATCTTAGTAGCAGGTAGGTATCAGGTAGAGTCTGTGTAGTGTTTGTAAGGACGAGACCAGACAAGTGAGTGTTAGAGGAAGTGTCTCTTTCCCCCAGTCCCAAATGGCCCCCTAAACCCTCACGGTCTTCCTCTGAGTCCGCACTTTCACGACATAATGTCGCTTTGACTGCCAGGAAGAAGTCTGGTGTGAACTGGACAGAATTTTGCATCTCGACTTCAAAGGGGGTGCTCACGAGCAACCTTTTGAAGCCTAAAATGACAAATCGGACACCGTTTGGACACTCTCAAATGGGACACTCTCGTGGACTTAACGGACACATGCACGCAGCGGCCATTGTAAGTCCACAAGGCCGAAAAGTAGACATGAAGTGTGCCATTTGGGAAAGGGCCTTTATAGTGTGTGTTGATGATTAGGTGCAGGATTCTGGTGGGAATTTGGAGCTTGCTGATCTGGTGATGATGGGTGGACTTGTGATGTTTGTGGCCCTGTGACACTAATGATGACATTTTCAATTTCTGGAGGAACTTTAACATAAAAATGCTTCATTTTTTTTTTCTTGTTTTTCCTTCATAATCATAATGGCAGTGAAAAACAAGTTGTCAAAAGAATCTGACAAAAACGATAAGAAATCATTATTTTTGTTTCTTGATCTGTTCCAGATAAGATGGTTCTGGTCAGAGAGAATCTGACATGGACTGAAGCTCTGAGGTATTGCAGAGACAGAGACATGGACCTGGTGTCGGTGGTCTCGGAGGACATCCAGAACCGTGTGAAGAACGTGACAGCGAGTGCCTCCTCTCCTCACGTGTGGCTGGGTCTCCGCCACTCCTGTGTGGTCGGACTCTGGTTCTGGGTGAACGGTCAGACCTTGTGCTATGGTCAATGGGCTTCGGGTTATGGTACCGGTGAGGAGAACTGCACTACGACAGTGAGATCTGGAGCCATTCAAACCAGCGGCCAGCGCTGGATCAGCCTTCCTGAAGACGAGACAAACAACTTCATCTGCGTCAAGTGAGTGTCGAATAACGGGTTATGAGGATTCAATCAAGCCGTTTGGATTCAAATCATCGCCATTTAAACTCTATATAACCTACACTTTTCTTAGATCAATTCATGTGGTGATGGATTCAAACATTTACGGTGAGGCAAAAAAGTATTTAGTAGGACACTAATTGTACAAATTCTCCCACTTAAAAAGATGAGAGAGGCCTGTAATTTTCATCATAGGTACAATTCATCATAGGTAAACTTCAATCATGAGAGACAGAATGAGAAAATTGTTAGATTTTTAAATAATTTATTTGCAAATTATGGTGGAAAATAAGTATTTGGTCAATAACAAAAGTTAATCTCAATACTTTGTTATATACCCTTTGTTGGCAATGACAGAGGTCAAACGTTTTCTGTAAGTCACCACAAGGTTTTTACTGGTAGTTTGGCCCATTCCTCCATGCAGATCTCCTCTAGAGCAGTGATGTTTTGGGGCTGTTGCTGGGCAACATGGGTTTTCAACTCCCTCCAAAGATTTTCTATGGAGTAAAGATCTGGAGACTGTCTTGGGCGCCCCAGGACCATGAAATGCTTCTTACAATTTTCTTAAATGCTGCCACTCATTCATTGCCCGGGTTGTGTGTTTGGGATCATTCTCATGCTGAAAGACCCAGCCACATTTCATCTTCAATGCCCTTGCTGTTGGAAGGAGGTTTTTATTCAAAATCTCACGATACATGGCCCCATTCATTCTTTCCTTTACACGGATCAGTCTTCCCGGTCCCTTTGCAGAAAAACAGCCCCAAAGCATGATGTGTCCACCCCCATGCTTCACAATAGGTATGGTGCAACTCCGCATTCTTTCTCCTCCAAAGACGAAAAGTAGAGGTTTTTTTTTACCAAAAAGTTCTATTTTGGTTTCAACTGACCATATGACATTCTACCAATCCTCTTCTGGATCATCCAAATGCTCTCTAGCAAACTTCAGACAGGCCCAGACATGTACTGGCTTAAGCAGGGTAACACATCTGGCACTGCAGGATTTGAGTCCCTGATGGTGTAGTGTGTTACTGATGCCAGCCTTTGTTACTTTGGTCCCAGCTCTCTGCAGGTCATTCACTAGGACCCCCAGTGTGGTTCTGGAATTTTTGTTCACCGTTCTTGTGATCCTTTTGACCCCACAGGGTGAGATCTTGCATGGAGCCCCAGATCGAGGGAGATTATCAGTGGTATTTTATGTCTTCCATTTTTTAATAATTGCTCCCACAGTTGATTTCTTCACACCAAGCTGCTTACCTATTGTAGATTCAGCCTTCCCAGCCTGGTGCAGGTCTACAGTTTTGCTTCTGGTGTCCTTTGACAGCTCTTTGGTCTTGGCTATAGTGAAGTTTGGACTCTGACTGTTTGAGGTTGTGGACAAGTGTTTTTTATACTTATAAAAAGTTTAAACAGGAGCCATTAATAAAGGTAACGAGTGGAGGACAGAGAAGACTCTTAAAGAAGAAGTTACAGGTCTGTGAGAGCCAGAAATCTTGCTTTTTTGTAGGGTACTAAATACTTTATTTTCCACCATAATTTGCAAATAAAATCTTTAAAAAATTAGACAATGTGATTTTGTTTGTTTTTTTCATCTCAATCTCCTAGTTAAAGTGCACCTATGATGAAAATTACAGGCCTCTCTCATCTTATTAACTTCCACAATTAGTGGCTGACTAAATACTTTCTTGCCCCACTGTATATGGTTTTCTTTCATTTATCATTATTGTTTATTTAGTTTAGTGCATATTATCCAGTAGTTGGCACAAAATGGCATGGGATTTTCCTTTTAGTTAGTCGCTTTGGATAAAATTATGCTAAATGAATAAATGTAATGTAATTTTAATCTTGTATTGATTAAAATATATAATGGAATATTTGTAAAGAACATCAGCAGAAGCATTTCAATCAACTGGCGGAGGTTAAAATGTGTTTATACTTGAATAAAATTGTGACCTAGAAATCGACAGTGACAGCGACCGCTCTCCTCATTACACTCCCGCTCTGCTTCATATTACCGTAATGTTAATAAATCTGTAATACATTAGCTCATGAATATGATTTCTGCCCGAGTTCAGTCTGATTATTTTCCTCCAGCTGTAGATGTGAACAAAAAAGTTCCCACACTCTCAAAAAAAGGTACAGTGGGGGTACACTTTTGTACCTGGGGGAACAAAACGTATAACTGTACCTTTAAAGGTACACAATTGGTCCTTAGGGTACAATTATACCATTGTTTCCTCTACTTTAGTAGGCAAGTTCGGTCTTAGTGAGCCGCTGTCCTCTAACCCTGAAAGACGTCTACAGAAGCTCTTATTCAGAGTTAACAGAGGTTTAGATGTTTTATTGATAATGCTGCTCACCATTATGGAGATCAGTGTTTCCTTTAGGTGGGCAGTTTGACTTTTGGCTTTTTATGTGAGCTTGTGATTTTTGTTGCAGTGTTAACAAAACACACAATCTGTTCAAATCAAAATAAGCCGTGAAGAAAAATTGTCATGAAGAAAAGTGTTTGACCAAACTCATCACTGACTAAAAATGTTAATAAATAATATTCACCAACAATACTTTCTTGCCACAGATCAAGCATCTTGAATTCAGATCTTTAAATACATTCTATGGAGAAAAGGTTTAGATGCACACAGATATCAAGAATCAGCGACGATGGTGACATGCATAATGCTGCAATGCATGCTGGGAGTCATGGGTTTTATACTGTGATGGGTTAGTAGGGTTGGAGCTAAAATCTGCAGGACATCGGCTGTTTAGGACCGAACTCGCCTAACCTCTGACTTAAGGGTACCTCCCCAGTGACGGCCACTTATACCTAAAAAAAGGTACAATTTTGTTACTTTTTTTTGAGTGCATAATACCTCAAAATCAAGGCGTCATCAAGCTATGGCTTTGTTTTGTAGAAGTGACCTCTAGTGGCAAAACATTACATAATGCACATTTAACATTATAGTAGAGTACAGTTTAAAGCACTATTTCAGAGATTTGTTCCCCGTTTAGAAACACATACAGAACCCGATATATTTAAATGAATTGAGATTGAAGCTCATGAACTGAAATTGAATCAGATTTTGAGTTTTGCGTCAAGACCCAGCCCTAGTCTCTATTTAAATATATTTTGAATGTCAGTTTTATTTTTGTTCTTTGCTGGATTTCTGTGGGTTTGTGATTCATACTCATTAATAAATAAAGCTTCATTTGACATTGATGTCTTTTGTCTTGTGTAAATGTGATCTACTTCATCGCATGCTTAACAATGTGTATTCTGACATATGTGTTCTTTAAGATCCTCGTGGTTTGAAGCATGATTTCAGAGACGAACACATGATAGTACCAGAGGGAGGCGAGTGAATCAGGACGTCCTGTACAGACGGTGCGGATGTGGAGATCTAGATGTGTCTCGCCTTGAAGGGTCTAAAGCTTTAAAGGGATCCCATGGTGTTGAGACTTGTATGGCTTAATATAACATAAATGATGTCTCTTACTGAATTATGTAGTAGAAAACCCATGAAAGATCTACATTATTTAAAAAATCGATTTTATATTTGGACCATGGGCCGCGCCATTTTGTTTGCGTTCTAGGTTGATGACGTAGAGTGGTTGAACTCCTCAATCAGCTGGCGTTACCCGTAGCTATTTTTACCACAACGCAACTCGAAAATTGTTTCAGAGTTAAACAAAACCAATGAATTGCTTTGTAATTGTACTTAAAACACACTCAAACATACATGTGCACACAAACTCACCTACACACGTCACAAACAGATCGGTGCACACACACCTGACAGACTGCGCTGTCTCAATCGAGATGTTGGGCTGCTCAGTCTCCACGGCAGGGGCTGAATCCGAAATCGACCCCCTATACCCTGAAATAGGGCATTATTTGAAGGGACGGCCATTTGTAGTGTTGTCCGACACCATAGTGGACATGTTTGAGTGCACACGTTCAATCTCACGCAATAACGAGTGTACAGCCGATTTACAAACAGCTGTCCGACTTCACGCACCCAAACATACATGTGCACACAAACTCTCTCTCTCACACAGACTCACACACACCCCAACAGATCGGCGCGAACACACACACACACACACCAACAGATCGGCGCGAACACACACACGCACTGCGTGCGCGCATACATAACCCTCAATCCCTGTGTTGATATCATAGATAGACTGTTGATATGCAGTAGATTAACTGTAATGCCTAATGTATCCAGCAGAGGGAAATATCTAGGTAGGACGATGGGATATAGGGTAACGTGAGGAAGAGAGGCAGGATGTTTTGGTGATGATGGATTGGTTTGTGCATTAAAGTTTGAGCACAAGCTCAGTGAATTAACCTCAATCTTTAAACTTTCACTTTTAAGACACAATAACATTCCCTACTGTTGTTCACTAATACAACTTGAAGGAGTGACTGAAGACGAGTGCGTGAAGTCGGACAGCTGTTTGTAAATCGGCTGTACACTCGTTATTGCGTGAGACTGAATGACTGCACTCGAACATGTCCACTATGGTGTCGGACAACTCTACAAATGGCCGTCCCTTCAAATAATGCCCTATCTCAGGGTATAGGGTCGATTTCAGATTCAGCCCCTGTCGTGGAGACTGAGCAGCCCAACATCTCGATTGAGACAGCACAGTCTGTCAAGTGTGTGTGCCCGGCCGCCGATCTGTTTGTGACTTGTGTAGGTGAGTTTGTGTGCACATGTATGTTTGAGTGTGTTTTAAGTACAATTACAAAGCAATTCATTGGTTTTGTTTAACTCTGAAACAATTGTCGAGTTGCGTTGTGGTTTGTGTGCACATGTATGTTTGAGTGTGTTTTAAGTACAATTACAAAGCAATTCATTGGTTTTGTTTAACTCTGAAACAATTGTCGAGTTGCGTTGTGGTAAAAATAGCTACGGGTAACGCCAGCTGATTGAGGAGTTCAACCACTCTACGTCATCACCCTAGAACGCAAACAAAATGGCGCCGCCCATGGTCCAAATATAAAATCGATTTTTTAAATAATGTAGATCTTTCATGGGTTTTCTACTACATATTTCAGTAAGAGACATCATTTATGTTATATTAAGCCATACAAGTCTCAACACCAGGGGATCCCTTTAATTCGCGATCTGCAGTGGTCAGTATCTATCAAAAGTGCTCCAAGGAAAGAACAGTGGAAAACCGGCCACAGGATCTGTGGTCTACTCATTCAAAAAATCCACCATCATCCCTGTCCCTAAGAACAGTAAACCCTCTTGCCTAAATGACTATCGCCCAGTGGCTCTCACGTCTTTAGTCATGAAGGTCTTTGAGAGACTCATCAAAAACAACGTTTGCTCCTCCATCCCTGACACCTTGGACCCTCTTCAGTTCGCTTATCGTCCCAATAGATCGACTGAAGAGGCCATCTCTCACGTCCTCCACTCCTCCCTCACACACATCGACAGCAAGAATGGGAACTATGTAAGACTGCTATTTATTGACTATAGTTCAGCCTTTAACACCATAGTTCCCATTAAGCTAACTAACAAACTCCTGGATCTCGGACTGAACTCTTCTCTCTGTCACTGGATTGAAGATTTCCTCACTGGCAGACCTCAGGTGGTGAGAGTAGGACAGTTCACCTCCACCTCCATCACCGTGAGTGTGGGAGCTCCACAGGGCTGTGTCCTCAGTCCCCTGCTCTACTCTCTCTACACGCATGACTGTTTGTCCACACACAGCTCCACCTCTGTCATCAAGTTTGCGGATGATACTGTTGTCCTGGGCCTCATTTCCAACAACAATGAGACCGCATACTTGGATGAGGTGGAGCAACTGACATCATGGTGCCAAGACAACTGTCTCCTTCTGAATGTGAACAAGACCAAAGAACTGATTGTGGACTTCAGGAAGAGACAGCAGCGGTCATATTCCCCTCTCATGATCAGCGGGACACCAGTAGAGAGAGTGAGCAGCTTCAAATACCTGGGTGTCAACATCTCCGAGGACCTGACCTGGACTGCACATATCCAGTCTCAGGTGAAAAAGGCCAGGCAAAGACTGTTCCACCTGCGCCAGCTGAGGAAATTCCGGGTCTCACCAGCTATCCTGAAAACTTTCTATTCAGGGGCGATAGAAAGTTTACTGACTCAGTGCATCACAGCGTGGTATGGTAACAGCACCAGTCACGACTGCAAAGCCCTGCAAAGAGTGGTGCGCTTGTCCGAGCGCATCTCAGGGTCAGCTCTCCCGTCTCTGCAGGACATCTACATCAAACGATGCAGAGGCAGAGCTACAAAAATCATCAAGGACATTAATCACCCGGCCAACCCCCACTTCACCCGGCTGCCTTCTGGTAAGCGCTTCCGTAGCCTGATGGCCAAAACTGAGAGACTCAGGAGGAGTTTCTTCCCACAGGCCATCAGACTCCTGAACGCTGTCACTTAACAACACGTGACTTCACCTCACTCAGTATTAACAAACTCACATACTGATATTGCACTGCACTTTATTCTTGTGTTCCATGTAACTACTCATTATAATGCTGTTTGCACATTACACTCCTGCACTTCTGTTATCCACAGATTTATTTTTATAGTCTCCAGTTTACTTTATCTCACTTATTTTATTCCACATCTCTTATTTCTTTTACTTGATTTAATCATAATTCTACATATGTATATATATAGCACCTTATCCTATCCCTATTTTATAATTTATTGTGCTTTTTTTGTTAATTGTTATTTGCTGTCCATGGAGCGGACCTGTTTACATTTCACTGCCGGTTGTATTCTGTATAACTGTGTATGTGACAAATAAAACTCTTGAACTTGAACTTGAAGGATCATGGGCGGCCAAGATACTTTCGGTTTAGGACCCAAGGTTTCCCAGCAGAACATTGGCCAAAGCATCACACTGCCTCCGCCGGCTCGTCTTCTTCCCATAGTGCATCCTGGGGCCATGTGTTCCCCAGGTAAGCCACACACACACACACACACACACACACACACACACACACACACACACACACACACCCGGCCATCCACGTGATGTAAAAGAACACGTGATTCCTCAGACCAGGCCACCTTCTTCCATTGCTCCGTGGTCCAGTTCTGATGCTCACGTGCCACTGTTGGTGCTTTCGGCGGGGTCAGGGGTCAGAGGTCACCCTGACTGGTCCATACGCCTCAAACTGAGCTGCTCTGTGTATTCTGACAGCTTTCTATCAGAACCAGCATTAACTTCTGGAGCAGTTTGAGCTCCAGTAGCTCGTCTGTTGGATCGGACCCCACGGGCCAGCCTTCGCTCCCCACGGTCATCAATGAGCCTTGGCCGCCCATGACCCTGTGGCCGGTTCTCCACTGGTCCTTCCTTGGAGCACTTTTGATAGATACTGACCACTGCAGACCGGGAACAGCCCACAAGAGCTGCAGTTTTGGAGATGCTCTGACCCAGTCGTCTAGCCGTCTGGCCAAACTAGCCGTCTGGCCAAACAATCTGGCCAAACTCGCTCAAATCCTTACGCTTGCCCATTTCTCCTGCTTCACACACATCAACTCTGAGGACTAAATGTTCACTTGCTGCCTAATATATCCCACCCACTAACAGGTGATAAAGAGATCATCAGTGTTATTCACTTCAGTCATCATACTGTTATGTCGGATCAGTGCCGTCATTATGA